>NC_081424.1:37860513-38055513 GCF_949786415.1 Peromyscus eremicus | reverse complement strand
ATGGGACCGTTCATGTGTAAAGACAAGGAAACCTGGGAGAGGTGCATTGTGTTCCGCACAAAGGAGATTTAGACAGGACACAATTCAGGTGGACTTTAAGTTGGGGCAGGGAGGGGAAAATGGGCTTCCAAGCAAGGGAAAGAATATAACCAAAGGCGGACCACAGTGGAGCCTTTTCAAGGACTAGTAGTAGGTAGTAGGATTTTACCTAAGCTAAAGTATGTTTGGAGATAAACAGTTAGAAAGAGGTCATATAACTAAGGACCGAAGGCAGGAGATTTCATACATATTTCAGGAGGCCGTGGAGAGGCACTGGATATGTTTGGCTCTGAATGGTAGTGATATTAGAGGGTAGTGAAGGAGGCGTCTGCAGAGACATCTGGTGTGGGTGCTGGGTAGTAGACATCCAAACCGGAGTGACGGCAGTAGAATGGAAAAATCAGGGTGAGGTAGATTTCTGCAGGGCAGCTGGGTAGGTATCCTTACTTTGCTATGCAAAGTGCCTTGTGGGATAATATTTAATTGAGTCCAGATTATCAAGGCTGGATGGGGAGCTTTGAACTAGGTGTGAAGGGTATTTGAAATAAATGATTATGAAAAGCAGTGCTCTAGGAGGCATTTGCCAGTGATACAGCAGAGAAAAGTGACTGAAGGCTGGTTATCTTTGGGGCTGATTTTGTATCAAATAGGAAATGGTGAGGAACTGGGCCAGGAGCACTCAAAGCGGGGTCAGGAGGCTGGTGATGTGGTTCCATGGGTAATGGCACTCGCTGCCAAACCTCATGACCTGCGTTTGATCCCTAGGACCCACATGGTGGAAGGGGAAAAAAACTGACTCCCATAAGTTGTCCTCTAACTTCCCAAGATGAGAAGTTATGGTATATGCCTCACACTCCCCATAAAATATTTTAAAGTAATAAAATGTTTAAAAACAACAAAACTAAAAAACCATGGAGTGAGAGGGGCCAGTATATGTGGGGGTGGTTTTTATTCTCTCAGGCTATTTGTCAGTGTCTGAAATGGGGGAGGGAATGGTTTGACTGACATGTAGTGGGTAGAGACTGGAGATACTATTTAATAGCCCAGAGCGCACGGGACAACCTGTGTAACAAGAATTACCCTGCTCAAAATGTCAGTATTGCGGAGATTTGAGACCTGACCTGGGCTCTGGTGGTGGGACAGGAAGTGAGGGTGGAGTTGTAGGTGTTCTGAAGGCAAACTTGGTAAGTATTATTATTAATCATTTGGCATAATTTGGATGGGAGAGAAGGTGGCAAGGATTCCTCACCTTTGGACATGACTCTAATTAGAAAAGGGGCAGGAGAAGGGCCTCGTGTCCTAAAGAGGAATGGTAAGGGACTGCTGTGATTGTCAGGCGTTTGGGGATAGTGCTAACCTTCAACAAGTAGAAACATTTTATTTATGATGTGTGTTGGTTCTGCTCACATGTTGGAGGCCTCTTCCTCACCTGTGTTGAGGGCAGCGAGCAGACCTTGATTGGTCCAGTGTTTTCAACATTTGTTAATAAAGTCACGAGAGGGCTGAGTCATCTGGAGAAATGAGGGTAGAGAATAATGAACAGAGGGCCTAGAGCGGAAGGAGGCAGGAGCTGGCATTTATTGAGTGCCCAGTGGGCTCCTTCTACCAGGCAAGTCATTTTCCCTGTGAAGTGGGTATCATTGTTTTAACTAGGGACTTGATAGGCAGAGAAGTTCAGTGACTTGTTTACAGATAGTCAGTGTCCTTCCCTTCCCTTGTCCCTTGCCACCTTGAAGCTGCGGCTGTGATTACAGGACCAGGTAGGGAATGCAGTGAAATCAGGCAGACTTCGATTGGTGTGGACTTCTTAATGCGGAGTAGGGGTTTCAGACTGCCTTTGAGTTGTATATATGACTCTTTCATAGTCAAGAGTTTAATGTATAATGATGTCTTAAAACAGTCACTTCAGAGAGAGGTGGATTCTTGTGGTTGCTTTCTGGGTACAGACAGACCCAGTTTTATATTATTACACTGTCAGACAGATTAAGGCATATCATTACATTTGTTAGTATTTGCTTCTTTTAAAAAATATTTATTTCTATGTACATGAGTGTTTTGTCAGCATGTATGTCTGCACCACGAGCATGCTTCATGCCCATAGCGGTGAGAAGAGGGTGTCAGATTCCATGGAACTCTGCTCAGAGACTGCTGTGAGCCGCCGTTGGGATGCTGGGAATTGATCCCAGGTCCTCTGGAAGAATGACCCGTGCTCTTAACCACCCAGTGATCTCCAGCACCCATGCTTTTGTTTCTTGAGACCGAGGCTCTCTATGTAGCTGAGGCTGGCCTGGAATAGCAGGAGTAAAACCTAGTTAGGGGTTAGGGCTTGTTGTTGAAGACTGTGTCAGCAGACCAAGAGGAGCTATTGGTTTGTGACATTTTGTCCCAGAGCAGGAATTGGAGATCTGACCTACAGGATTTAATCATCAGTTTTGCTGTCTGCTGAAGATTTTCAGTGTTACAGCTTTAAAATGAACTTTTCAAGAAGCGACTTATTTTTCAAAGAATAGGAAAAGTATATAACTTACCACATTAATTGGTAAGTTTTCTTAGCTTTCACTTTAAAAAAAAATTCTTTTCCTGAGAATTGTCAAAACTTACACAGACTTTGAATGCGTGATCGCTTGATAAAAGCTTCGAGTACTAACTGTCCTTTTATTGAAGTTTTCCAGCAGTGTGCCCTTTTAACGAAGCTGAAACGCTTTACATCAGTTGTGTTGAGCAATAGCTTGGTAGAATATTTGAATAAGATAATAAATGTAATGGGAGAAAAGCAGCAACAGTGAAATGTAAACCAGTTTTTCTCTTGTTAACGTGAGTTAGTTACAACATCTGTTCACTAGTGAAACGTCTGAATGCACTGGATATTAGAAACTTAATAAAACGTCAGTTTGTCACTCTTGAGTTGTGGGTTTTTTGTTTTTTTGTTTTTGTTTTTTTTTGTAATTTCTAAATCACTAAACTATTTGTAAAGAATAGAAACACACACTTGCATTAATTAGACATTTTTCTATGCACTGCTTAGGAAAGAAGTCATAGCTGGCATCTTTCTACAGCGTCATGCTTACTTTTGGAATTCATATCATGCTAAGTGGAGCCTTCCCTTCCTTGCCCGGATTTTTTGTGTTTTGGGAACTTAGTGCGAGCATTGTAACGATAGAAAAGGACACAAGGCCTTGGTATGCGGAGCACTGCACAGGCCTGCTTCAGCCAGTTTTGTGACCTTGGCTGTCACTTTACCCGGATCATCACACATGAAGTGGCTGGGTTGGGTTTTCTGGATTTCTGACTCAAACGACTGTCTTTGTGCACAGTGGCTCCTCTGTCCAGCTACATCCTTAAGAAAATGCTGCGTGGACTGCTCCACTGTCCCAACACTCAGTTGGTTTGTTTACATTCTGTGAGTGATGGAAAGAGGAAAACCTAAGCCTGGAGTGCTCTGTTGACTAATAAAAGAAGCAGCTGAGGTGAAGATTGTGTTGGTTCTTCAAGGTGTCTGACCAGTGGGAGTTTAAAAAGACATGAAGCCTGGCTTCTAGCCTTATCCTTTCTGATGTTTCATTTTCTGAAGCCTTTTCCCTGTGTGGGGGCTTGAATGAGAATGAACCCCTTAGGCTCCTGTGTTTGAATGCGTAATTCCTAATTGGTGGAACTGTTTGGGAAGGATTAGGAGGTGGGCATTTTTGGAGGGAGATGTATCACTGAAGATGAGCTTTGAGATTTCGAAAGACTCACCCTATTTCCAGCGTGCTCTCTCTGCCTCCTACTTGTAGATCAAGATGTGAGCTCTCAGCTGCTCCTGCTGCCAAGCCCCCTTGCTCTGCTGTCATGGACTCTAACCTGCTGTGGGATGGTCTTTCTGTATGCTGTGAATATGTGTTGCTATGGTTGGTAAATAAAGAAGCTGCTCTGGCCTATGGCGAGTCAGGTTATAGCCAGGCAGGAAATCCAAGAGAGAGAGACAGGAAGAAGAGAGGCAGAGACAGGAGAGACACAAGCCGGCTGCCCAAGGAGCAACAAGATGCCAGCAGACTGGTGACGCCACGGCCATGTAGCAAAACACAGATTAATAGAAATGGGTTGAGTTAGGTTATAAGAGCTAGCTAACAAGAAGCCTGACCCATAAGCCATACAGTTTGTAAATAATATAAGCCTCTGTGTGTTTACTTGGGACCAAGTGGCTGCAGGAGGTGGGTGAGAGAGATTCGTCCCAACCGTGGGGCTGGGCAGGACCAGGCAAACTTTCGGCTACACTAACCCTCTGAAACTGTTACCCCTATTAAATGCTTTCTTTTGTAAGTGGCTTTGGTCATGGTGCCTTACCACAGCAATGGAAATGTAACCAAGACACTGTGGTAGACATATCTTCCTTCAGTTCCTCCCTGTTTATCTCTACAGAAGAAATTTGTCTGATGGAAGCTAATTACCTACTGTATTCCATTTTTGTTGTGGTAGTGGCTTTGGGGGGTTTGTTTTTTGTTTTTTGTTTTTTGTTTTTGTTATTGTTGTTTTTTCTTTTCAAGACAAGGTTTCTCTGTGTAGCCCTGACTGTCATGGAACTCGTTCTGTAGACCAGGCTAGCCTCGAACTCAGAGATCCACCTGCCTCTGCCTCCCAAGTGCTGGGATTAAAAGTGTGCACTACCACACCTAGCCCATGTTTCTTTAAGATTGGTAAAGGACAAAGTCAGATTTTGTTAGTATGTGTTTTTCTTTTGAGTTGTTGAGTCCTTTGGGATTCTGGTGAACACACTGAACATCAGCTCAGAAAATGTAGTTATGCAACATTTTGCATTTAACTTGATGTTGCCCCCTGTTCCAGCCTAGGAAGACTCATGTTACCCTAGGGTAACCAAGTCTTATGGTGGAATAGATGGACTTGTGGAATGCTGAAGGGGCATCTTTCTCAAATCGGCTTTATATACTACTTCCTTGTGGTCACTATCTACCTCCAGGGAATATATGTAGTGGTGAAAGATGAGCTCGTGTCTCTGCCATTGTGCGTTGTGTCTGTGGTAGTGTTGAAAAGAACTGTGTGTATTACTGGAAGACCTTTGGTAAGAAGGCAGTGAGGCATAAAAGAGAGCGAAGACAACTCAGGAGGTATGGATAGACCGTGCTGGGGATGGGGGTGCGTGAGACAGCGTAGCATGAGAACTGTGAAGCGATAATGTGTGTAAGGTGAGAAGCTGGGGCATTAGTAGACGGAAGAGGAGAAAGGAAGGGACCACTTCCTGTGGGCAGCTGGGATCTTAGTAGGAATCTGTATTTTTGTATTTTTAAAGACCACTCATAACTGGGAAGGTGCGCAGGTTGGCCAGTGGATAGGAAATAGTTCATGTGGGAAACAGCAGTGGCTTAGATTAGAGAGAGGCAGCCAGCTAGAGAGGAGTGGACTTGAGACTGTTTAGTTAAAAGTAGGAAGCCACGATAATGAATATGGGGCTTGAGAGAGGAGAAAGCATAAGGCTGTAGTTGGGGTTGTCATTATGGGATGGTTGGGAGAGGAGTGGGTTCTAGGGGCGCTGTTTTGGTAAAGGAGTACTGATGAAATTAAAAATTCTCCTTTGTTCATTTTAAATGTGTGGAAGCCTGTGTGTCTCTTATGAACTTTTCATGGAAGATCTACAAATCTTAAGATATTTATCTCTGAGAGGAAGAGTTGAAGATTTCTACTTTGTTGGCAAATTGAAAAGTAATTAATGAAATTATTGAAGAAAAGACTATAAAGAAGAAAAAATGTCTAACAGTTGAGTCTGAAGGAGCAATGAGCATTTCTTAAGTTGGGAAGTAGAAGGCCTTAGGGTGGAGGCCAGAATGGTTGAAGGGAGATGGAGACTATGTAATACATACCATGCTGGGGATGCCAAAATGCATACCAAGTGTCCACGGAGGTGAGAGCCGACTGTGGAGATTTCATTTGCCTGAGAGGCTGAGAAATGTGAGCAGAAATGAAGCCGTTGGATTGACTTAGAAGCCTAGATGTCATTGGTCACTCTTACAGCCTTGTTTCACAGACTAGTTGCAATAGATGCCAGGTTTGAATGACCTAAGGAATAAACGGTAGCCAGAGGCCGAGAGATGGACAAAAGTAATTTGCCCATGCAAGTGAAGAGACCCAGGTCAGGGCCGCTGAATAGAAGGGGGAAGAATGAGACTGTAAAAGACACCTTTATGGAGGCCCAGTTTTCTTGTCAGGACTGCTGAGGAGAGAAGGAAGAATGCCCTCCAGAAGGCAGGAGTGGTCTGGATCCTGACCACACAGTCTTCTGGAAAGGGGACATTGCTTCAGTTTAAACACAGGGAGGCAAGTAGGGAGGTACTAGATTAGTGGAGAATGTTCCAGCCCAGTGGCTTCTGCTGTAATCTGAGGCAAGATTACCAGTGTAGTGACAGGAAGTCAGCATACAATAGTAGGAAACATTCGCAGTAGCATCCACAAGATCTGAAGTTTTAGGATTAGACTTAACAAATGAAGCACTCACATTTTTACACCGAACTATCGAATATTACACAGACTCTCAAGATTTAAATAAACAGGATATGTATCTAGGGCGGAAGGCTGAATTTTTTTTTAGCTTTCTCTTTTATTTATTCTTTGTGTCTTTCACATCATGCATCTCCATCCTATTCATTTTCCTGACCCTTTGTGTCCACTCTCTGCCCTTGCAACCTCCCCTCTAAGATAAAGTAAATAAAGTTTAAGAGAGGGAGGAAAAAGGAGAAAACTCAATCTCGTCATGGAGGCTGTGGTGTGACAGAGTGAGTCGTGCAGTTAAACCCTTTAATCCATTATCTTTACTTGCAGGTGTTCATTGCAAAGTCATTGGTCTGGTTTGAGGGCTCTGGTTTCTACTACACTATTGATGCTGGGCCCTCACTAGGACTCCTCAGTTATCCTGTTGTTGCCCTGGGTTCTAGAGGTCCTGCAGCTTTGGGTCTGCAGGACCGGCCCCTTCATGTGCTCCAGCAGATCATAGATGGGGTGGATTTTGAGGTGGGCCAACACATAACTTTGGTTCTGGGCCTGGGTAATTGCAGGGTTGGTCTGTCTGCCAGTCCCCCTTGTCCTCACCACCAGCGTGAGCTCTTCTGTATTGCCCTGGCTAGTTCACCCCAGAAGGCTGAATATTAATACTGAGACTTTAACAAAGTCCCTGAAGTTTCTTGTTAGCCAGTCCCAAAGACTTGGAAGAAAATATGGGAACAAAATTGGAGACTTGGCCCTTCTCATTCTAAACATTGACTGCACTGCTATGTTAATCAGGACAGAATGATTGGCCTAAGGTCAAACACAGAGATTAGTGATCAGAACTGAGAATTCAGAAATAACTCTTTACACTTATGGTTAGTTTATTTTGAGGAATGTGCCCAGATATTTCATTGGGAAAAGGCTATTCTCAGCAGATGGTTCTAAAACGGTGTACTTAGGGGAAAATGTACTTAAACATTTTTTATAAATCACATAATATACACAAATTATCTCAAAATAGATTATGTGCTTAATCATAAAATCTAAATCCATGAAACTTCTAGATGATTCCATAGAAGAAAAATCTCTGCAACCTTGGGTTAGCCTGAGTTCTTAGATGTGACACAGAGAACATATGAACCATGAAAGAAAAGAACTTCTAAATTGGATTTTATCTAAAAAATGTTAAATCTTAACATTTAATATTACAGAGAAAACTTAAGAAAGTATAAAGAATACAGATTTGGGAAAGATATTTGCATCTTGTAAACATGATAAAGGTCTTTCATCTAGAGTGAGTACATTATTAATAATTAGGGAACAACATATTAAGTCACTAGACATACTGTCACTAGAAAGGCTGTAGTTAAGTACTGCTAATGCTTAGTATTGGTTTTGTGGAGAAACAATACTCTCACGCTGCTCTTGGGAGTGTAAGTGGCATGTAGCTGTTTGGAAAATACTGGGCATTTCTTCAAGAGTTGAACATAAATTTATCTAGGAATAAGCAGCTCTACTCTTACGTGTATCTACCCAAGAGAAATGAGAAAATGTTCAAAGAATTCTTTGTTAGAACATTTACAATACACCATTCATGGGAGCAAACCTGAAAAACAGCTCAAGTGACCATCAATTAGTAATTGGCAAATAAAATACGGTACATCCCTAAAGTAAAGTAATATTCTGCCACCAGAAGGAACAAGTTTCTAATATGCTCTGCAGCACAGATAATATTAGAAACATACTAAGTGAGAGAAGCCAGACACAAAGGTGTACCTCTTGTATTGCATTATATGAAATATTTGAAAAAATGTCTGTGGAAAAGATCCATAATAATAGGCATTGGTGGTTCCCTAATGCCAGGGCAGAAGCAGCAGCCTGGAGGGAATTGTTCTGGATAAGGGAAATTCTAAACTGGGTAATGTGATGGTATACAATACTGTAAGTTTCCTTTAGACTCAGGAAGTTGTTTTATGCTGTAAAAATTGTGCTTCACAGCTCTAGTTTTTTTTATTATTATAAATTTGTCATTTTGGAAGAGTATGAAGGACTGTACTGTGTATATAATTTTGTCAAACTGCAGCATAATTTAATTAAACTGGCATTTGGTGAGGGACTTAGGTTTTGAAGCTAGACATTGTATGTAGCTTGTCACATGAAGAGTTATTAGAACTGACTGTGCTTGCTTGCTAACATAGCCTAGACTGACCCCCAGTATACTGTGTAGCTGAGGATCATTTTGAATTCCTGGTCCTCCTGCCTCCATCTTCCAAATGTTGGGATAACAGGCATGTGGCACACAGTGTTGAAGGACTTCTGGTTAGTATTTATTCATTGTGGTCTGTGTGTCAGGGACTGTTCTGTGTACTCTCTCTCTATAAATTTCCCCTCTAAACTCAAGTGATCCTCCTGTCTCAGCCTCTAGAGTCCCCAGGTTCGTGCATGTGCCATGATACCCAGTTAACTTACTCTGTGTACACACATCATTTGTTAGACTTAGAAGGGGCTGGAAAGGATGACTTAGAATGACTCTAGACCAGTTTGTCTTTGGACTTTGAGTGGTCTATTACTAACTTTTCTATTGCTGTAATAAAACATCATGACCGTGGTAACTTACATAGAAAGAGTTTATTTGGGGCTTAGGGTTCTGGAGGGTTAGAATCCACAATGGTAGGACAGAGGTAGCAGGAGGCTGGAGCAGCAGCTGAGAGCTCATATCTTGAACCACAAACAGGAAGTAGAGAGAGACTAACTCAAAATGGCATGAGTCTTTGGAAACCTCAAAGCCCATCCCCAGTGCCATACTTCCTCCAGCTAGGCCGTACCTGCTAATCATTCCCAAACAGCCACCAACTGGGGACCTGGTATCAAGTGTCTGAGACTTAGTTGGGGCATCTCATTCAAACCAGCACAAATCTTACTGCACGTATATATTCTTAATTGGGATATCGTAATTTTTATGGGATATTACAGAAATGTAATGCTCCAGAATTCTGAGCTTGAAATAGTCATGTCTGACAAATTATAATCTTAATGTAATAGTAGTCTCTACTATTTGGGGACTGAGAAATCAGTCTGTCACTATTACGACTCTTTGTAGACAGCTGGCTTCTGATGTTATTTAGACGGACTGATTTGACATCTCCATTTAATTCTCCTTGAGTTTTCATAAGCAGTCAGCTCTGGGGTCCAGGCATCACAATTATTATACTCCTATAGTAAGTGACTGTTACTTCTTTTTGCCTATGAGTTAAGCAAAAAGTAGATGTGGATGTAGAAATATTAGTAGCCTTGAAAGGGAAATTATTGCCTAGAAACTAAGAGTGTAGGTGAGGTTTTTATGTTGAATTTGTAACTTGGGGGTCACAGGCTTGATGTTTTGAGTGCATATTGCTGTGTTACATTATTAGTAGTTGATCTAGGGTGAGTTTCTTCTAGAGTATACATTATATCCCAGAGAAAAACATTTAAACACCTTTGTAACTTTCCATTTCAGCAAGCATTGAGTTTAGTCAAAATAGCATAGACTTTGGAATGTGACAGCCTCAGATTTGAATCTCTGCTCGGTGCTTATTAACTTCTCACCCTGATCTGATAACTTAACCTGCTGAGGCTATTTCCTGTTAATCCCAGTTCAGAAGGATTGGTACTGAATGCTAGCGGAAATGTGCGTAAGCTGTGAGCATGGGGCCTGGTTCTTAGAATGTGATCGGAGAAGTTTTGTTTGCTCTGCTCTGTAAAAAAACTTGGAATCTGCAGGATTTTGGCCTTAATAATAGAAAAAATGGTTCATTGTTCCTCAAACTGGCATCACACCTTTTGTTGCTTGTGTTTTGTGTGAACATAGTGCTGCTCCTTCTCTTGGGTCCTGCCAGTAATCCTTTTATTTTCCCTCCTTACTGTGCACTTAGGTTGAGGGTTTGTTTTTCCAAAAGTGTACCCGGATAAAGACCAAAGACCAATAAAGGATGATTCTGAGGGGGTGAGCCCTCTGAGCAGGCAGGACAGTGATGCTGCTACCAACTGAGGTGACGTGGAGGAGCTGTGCTTGTTTGTTTGGGGTTTTTTGTTTGTTTGTAGATATGCTGAATTTTAGACATAGAGAGTGACATAGACATGCCATGTAGGCAGCAAGGTTAGGTGGACATTTGAAAGCATGGCAGTAGTAGTTGGGTGACTTAGAATGTGCAAGGTGGGCAGTAGTTCCTGAGGAATGCAGACTTATGTTAGAGATGTCTATTAGGCCTCAAACTCAGGACAAAAGACTAACCAAGGTGTCCAGGTCCACTTTGATATGTTAATGGACACCTCTGTTAGCCTTTGACCTGGGTTAGAGACCTAACAATGTCCTTCTGTGTTTGATCATTAGTGCAGGTAGAGTGTTAGTGTATCTGCTGAGGCATAATAGGTGCTCAATAATACTTGTTGAATTAATGAATGGTGCAATTATAAGATTTTTTTTTTCCTGAATGGTCTTATGTTATAGCATGAAGCTCTGTGTGTACCAGGCTGGCTTTGAACTTGTGGTGATCATCATAGCTGTCTCCCAAGTGCTGGGGTTAGGGTGATAATATGGAGAATAGGAATTCTATAGTCTTCTCTGGAGAGGTAGAGCAGCAATAAGGGTAATTTGAGCAATTTGTCCACAGACTTTCAGGCTCTATCAGTACTTGAGGATCACCAGAAGCATACATTTTCTTAGAAACCAAATGGGGCTAGCAGGATCTGGTGACTGGCTCTAAGGGTTAGATGGGTGCTGTGTCATGAGAACACAAAACTACAGAAGTATGTTGATGCCAGATGACGGGCCTGGCTACTCTAGCTTCAAGGAGCATTCTTCAGCTGAATGCAGCTACTGTGTGTTCAAGGGCTTAGGGGTCACTTACAAATAGCTAAAATATATGACAAATGCTTATTTTCTCACTTCCTATGTTTGCCATCAACCACGCATTTCTAATACTCATCTGGATCCCCAAATTAAAATTTTTGACATTTACAAAGTGTACTGATGGTGTCATTGGTAATTGGTAGCACCTTCCTATGTGCTGTTGGGAGTCCTGTGAGAATCTAAGTTATACAGGCCCTTTCTGCCTTGGCTTGTCTGGACATGTCTTGGGAACACTTACAGATAAATCTTAAAATAGTTCCTTTTGCTATGTTTATTTAGATCCCACTTATTATTGTCAGTAACTTGCTAAATAAATTAATATTTTACTAAATAAAGGGACATTTTTAAACGAAGGCACTTTAACATTGGAATAGACTTTTGAAGACCATAATTTTATCAGCGGAAGCAAAGTTTATCAAATCTGCTCAGTAAGTATAAAGTATATACTTCTAAAAACCTTTATTGTTTTGTGTGTATGTGAGTTTGGCTATGCATTATGCCAAGGGCATATAGAGGTTAGAGAATAACCGTTGGGAGTGCTTCTTGCCTTCCAGCAAGTTGAGGTAGGCTATCTTTTGTTTCTGCAGCTGTGCTGTGGTACTTGGGGTTGGTTGGGAGCTGCTGCTGCCCTGAGCCATCTCACTGGTCACAACCCCCACCCCTGACCTTCAAATGCTAAACATACCTTCTACCATTGAGCTATACACAAGCTATACACGTAGCACTAACCTTCCGACCTTTAATTTTTTTTCCTTTACATTTGTGTGTGTGTGTGTGTGTGTGTGTGTGTGTGTGTGTGTGCAAGCAAGACAAGTGTTTGTATATACATATGTGTAGAGGGTGTGTTTGTTTAGATACCACTTATTATTGTCAATAATTTGCTAAATAAATTAATATTTTACTAAATAAAGGGACATTTTAAAACAAAGGCACTTTAACATTGGAATAGACTTTTGAAGACCATAATTTTATCAGTGGAAAAATTATGCGTGTGTGTGCCAGCAGGACAACTGTTTGTATATGCATATGTGTAGAGGGTATGTGTGTTTGTGTGTGTGTGTGTGTGTGTGTGTGTGTGTGTGCAAGCAGGACAAGTGTTTGTATATGCATATGTGTAGAGGGTGTGTGTGTATGTGTGTGTGTGTAAGCAGGACAAGTGTTTGTATATGCATATATGTAGAGGGTATGTGTGTTTGTGTGTGTGTGTGTGTGTGTGCAAGCAGGACAAGTGTTTGTATATGCATATTGTAGAGGGTATGTGTGTTTGTGTGTGTGTGTGTGTGTGTGCAAGCAGGACAAGTGTTTGTATATGCATATGTGTAGAGGGTGTGTGTGTATGTGTGTGTGTGTAAGCAGGACAAGTGTTTGGATATGCATATGTGTGGAGGTTAGAGAAAATCTTGTGGTAGTCTGTTTCCTTCAACTATGTGGGTCCTGTAGATCGAGCTCAGACTCAGACTATCAGGTTTGAAGGCAAATACCTTTACCTGCTGAGCCATCTTGCTGGCCTCTGAAGTTTTTGAGGGTCTGCTTAGCTTCACAGAGGTCTGAAACTTGGCAGAGCTTTCTGTAACATGATTTTTATATTTTTAATATATAGATGCCAGTTTATGCCATAAGTATGAATAAAGTCAGCCAGAATGCATTTATTAGTGAGAGAAAGTAGAGGAGAAGGGGCCTGAGGCAGCTAGCTTGCTGTCTGAGGCATCTGAAGGAACCAGGAGAAACTAGAACTCAGTATCAGTGCCTTAGAGGTAGAAGAATGAGTCAGTTTGTATATTGCTCCTTTAAAAATGTTTTCTAATTTGAATTTGGACTGGTTCCTATTGGCACTTTTTTTTTTTTAACATTTTGTCATTATTTACTATACTCTTGAGGCCTTAGAATACATTCTTTTAATGATAAATTCTTTTAAGATATTATAAACCAACTCACGTTTTCTATAGTCATTTAATTTCCTTTCCCTATAAGTATTTATCTGTAACAATCAAGGTACAAAGAGTGCTGTATTATATGAAGTTAGATATTCAAGATAACAACTTAATACTTATATAAAATACATGTTTATGTTGATTTGTTTGCTTATTTTATGCCGTCTACTACTTGAACTTTTCAGTGATCCTCTCAGCTAGAGAAGTCTCCTTTACTTATCTACCAGCGTCCTTTATGTTTGCAGTTGGACACTTTCAGTATCTTCGTTCCTTAGCAGTGTATTGTTAGGTCCTAGCTAATCTCTACCACCTTACAAATTCCAATGACAGTGAATGATTGCCTCTTGAACTGTCTGGAACCTCTGAGAGTAGATTGTTTAGTTCTTTCAACTAGGCCCAATATACTTACTCTAGAAACGTAAGATGCCTTGAGTCAGGCGTTGTGAACATACTGAATACATTACAGCAAGGTATTGTTACCTCAAGATTGTTCTTGTGGTTTTCTTTTGTTTGTTTTTGGTATCATGGCTAGGCTGGAGATGTAGTTCAGTGATAGACTGATGTTCAGAGCCCCGAGTTCATCTCTAGCAGGAGCTAGGGGCAGAGAGAAAGAGATGTCATGGACCACTAAAATGATTAAGCTTACATGAGTATTTCTGGGTAGATGTGTAGTATAGATCAGGAATAGGTTAGTGGCTTTTCATTTAATTACTTCGGTTAGCACGAGATCAAAACTCCCATACATGGTGAGAGCAGTCTTTGAAGTGGTACCGTGGAAGTGCACTAGGTCAGGCTCGGTGAGCACACAAACTCGGGGCTAAGCATGCTACTTCCAGCCTGTTCGCCCACTTAAAATGTGTCTGACAGCTCACCCCCACATGTGCAGCTCAGTCCTGGTGTGTCTCCTCACATGGACTTGGTGTTCCACCTCAGCAAGTCTGTGATCTGTTTCTCACGTAGCTTGTTCTTTATCAGTTGCTTTTCATCAGGCTGCTCTCCTCATCTATAACACCCTCTTTCCACGTCCAGGGTGTTCCTCATCCTTGTTATGAATTGTCTTCTCTTTGGTAAGCTTTGGAGATCCTTCGCTCCCTCCTACGCATGATGTTTTGTGTATTTGTGTCTTAGTTAGGGTTTCTATTGCTTTGATGAAGCACCATGATCAAATTTAGGGAGGAAAGGGTTTATTTTTGCTCATAGTTCCATGTAACAGTTCATCTTCAAAAGTAGTGAGGGCAGGAACTCAAGCAGCACTGGAACCTGGAGGCAGGAGCTGATGTAGAGGCCATGGGCGGGGTGGGGCAGGGTGGGGTGGGGTGGAGCGTGGGCCTGGGGGTGCTGCTGCTTACTGGCTTGTTCACTTGACTTGCGCAGCCTACTTTCTTATGTAGTCCTGGACCATCAGCCCAGGGATGGCACCACGGAATAGGCTGGGCCCTCCCCCACCAGTCACTAATTAGGAAAATGCCCTACAGGCTTGCCTGCAGCGGATCTTCTGTAGGTACTTTCTTAGCTCAGGCTCCCTCCTCTCAGATGGCCCTAGCTTGTGGCAGGTTGACATCAAAGTAGCCAGTGCAGTTTGGTACCGTTTGGAGTCTGTCTATTGCTTGCTGCATCTCCAGTGGACTCAGCTAATGATGGTGGAAGCTTGCTGGTTGTGGATAAAATGCAGACTTCTTTCTTGCCTGCCTTCCTTCCTTCCTTCCTTCCTTCCTTTCTTCCTTCCTTCCTTCCTTCCTTCCTTCCTTCCTTCCTTCCTCACCCCTCCTTCCTCCCTTCCTCCTGCTTTAGCCTTTTAAATGCTAGGATTACAGACTCGCACACATCTAAAATTCAGATTTCGTTTCTTTCATGAGCTCATGTTAGCAGAAATGCATGGTAGATGTTTAGAAAACACAGAGAACTTTTAGGGCTAGTCAGTTGCTTAGGCCTGCTTGCAGTCCACTCATAGACGTGACTAGGATGACGGAGTAAGGCAGGCCTCTTCAAGCAGGGAAGTAGAAAGTGTGGGTGGTGAAGTTGCACTTGGCTGGCCTGCTGCCTAGCCCTGTGGGTGCTTCTTCCCCACCCCAATCAACATTCTGGGCATGAGGAGAGAGAGGCAGCGGGAACAGGAACAAATGGCCTGAATCTGAGCCCTGACTTTGCTGATGCGATGCCAGTTCACCAGTTCCTCCTCCTCCCTTTGAGGACTTCCTTTGAAGTGTAACAGTGGACTGAGAAACTTGAAGGAAAACACCACTAGGAACTTACTGCAATCATAAGAATTAGCTGTGGCGGGATCTGGGCATCTCACTGCTGCAGCGTGTCCGTTTGTTCGTCAAACACAATATAAAGCACACCGTGGAGAGTTTCTGAGATCCTGGGTGCTAGCAGAGCCTCAAATGAACTTAGGGCTGAGCCTTTGCACACAGTGTCACCGCATGAGAGCACAGGCCATTGCAACCTGGGTCGTGTCAGAGTCGTTCTCTAAATCTGCAGGACCAGAAGCTGAAGCTGTTGCTAAGGCTTTGCATAGAAGAGCCTGCCTCCAGAGAGTTAGAGGTGGCCGAAGGAAGGGGGTTTATGGTTAGGGTTTCTGTTGACTGCCCACGGCTTTGAACCGCCAGGGCAGACATCTTTTACTTCCTTGATCCCATTTCCCACTAAGGTTAATTCTGGAGGGAATCCAAACCTCGTGTTTCTCCCTTGGACCTAACAAATGGTGAAGCCGTGTTGTCATTGTCCCCAGTGGTGGTGCGTGGTTGTTATTTTCCGTAGTGTCCCTTTTGCTTCCGATGCAGTTCTCTTGATTTTGTACATCGTTTGTTCTCAGTCTCTTCTCTTTTACTGTTAAACAACAAATGACTGCCGTTTCTCCTTGCCCACCGTGCACCCTGTCTCTTCTCCATAAGCACGAGTCTGACCTCTGTATTCACTTCCTTTTCTTTTAGAAGATGTATTATTGTTATTTTACCGTGTGTCTGTACCTCTGTGGGTATGTCATGGTGGGCGAAGATGCCTGCAAAGGCCGGAGATGTTGAGTTCCTGCATCTGGAGTTACAGAGAGTTGTGAGCTGCTGGAGGTGGGTGCTGAGAACTGAACTCAGGTCCAGGTCCTCTCAAGAGCAGTGCATGCGTTTAATTGTTGAACATTGAGCTATCCAGTGTAGCCAGAATGTTTCTGTCCCGCCCGGCCCCGTAGTCCCACAGACACTTATAAAATAATCACTCAGAGGCTTGTATTGATTACAAACTATATGGCCTATGGCTTCAGCTTCTTGCTAGCTAGCTCTTTTATCTTAAATTAACCCATTCCTATTAATCTGTATGTTGCCATGTGGCCTTGGTGTTACCAATCTGCTGGTATCTTATTGCTCCTTTGGGGGTGGCTGGCATCTCTCTCTGTCTCTCTGTCTCTCTGTCTCTCTCTCTCTCTGTCTCTCTGTCTCTGTCTCTGTCTCTCTCTCTCTCTCTCTCTCTCTCTCAACTCCACCCTTTCTCCTCTCTGTATCTCTGCTTGGATTTCCCGCCTGGCTGTCAGCTTTCTTGCCATAGGCCAAAACAGCTTTATTTATTATCCAATGGAAGCCACACATACTCACAGCATATAGAAAGACATCCCATAGCACTTCCCCCTTTCTGTCTAATCAAAAAGGAAAGTTTTAACTTTAACATAGTAAAATTATATATAAGAAAACAGTTATCGAGCAAGAATTACAGTTATAATATCTAGTCTATTTATATTTGGCAAAATTAAAGAAAATATTCTATCATCTATCCTGTTTTTGTGAGTCTAAAGTTTTATATCTAATATACCTTTTATCGTGACTAAGGAAGGTCCACGGGGAATGTTAAATAGCCCCACCCTGTGCCACTGTTTTGTGCAGAAACTGTTGGAAGTAATTCGTGCACAATTTCTACAATCTATAATTTACCATTATATGGATGATATCTTATTAGCTGATCCTAAATCAGATACTTTACAAAGCATATTTGAAGAAGTAAAGAAAGTTTTGCCTCGCTAGGGATTACAAATTATTACACACACACCCTCAAAAAAAATACAAAGAGGAGATTCTGTTAATTACTTAGGATATAAGATAGATGTAAAAAAAATTAGACCCCAAAAGGTACAACTCAGAAGAGATCGATTGCAGACTCTTAATGATTTTAAAAAATTGTTAGGAAGCATTTCCAATTTACACACTATCATTGGAATACCTAAAGATGGACTAGTAAATTTAACCAATACCCTTAAAGGGAACAAGGACTTAAATAGTCCAAGAGAATTATCAGCTGAAGCTGAGAAGAAATTGGCTCTAGTAGAAAAGAAAATATGAGAGGTACATGTGGATCGTGTGAATCCAGAACTTAACTGCATTTTGGTCATATTACCCTTCAGACACTCCCCCACGTTAGGTGCCAGGTAAAGTGAGAAATCCACCACGGAGTCTGCTTAAAGGGCAAAGGGGTTTATTAAGAAAGGAAAACTCACAAGACGGAACAGAGGGATTTTCAGGGTCCTGAAAAGGTGAGGCAAGGTCCCACGCTGTTCTTCCACCTGAGACTGTCCCAGCCTCCAAGTCCCAAGAGGGAGCGAAGGGTATCCCTGAGCCACGCCCCAGGGGCAGGTACTTCAGTGTCAGAGGTAGGTGGACAGTTAACCTTCTGCATGTCTGGGGCAGTGTTTCAAGGTCATAGACAGAACATACTCTTGTTTGTTTGTTTTTTGAGACAAGGCTTCTCTGTATAGCCCTGGCTGTTTGCCCATCCTGGAACTCTGTAGACCAGTCTGGCCTTCATCAAACTGAGAGATCATTCTGCCTCTGCTTCCCAAGTGCTGGAATTAAAGGCACGTGCCACCATACCTGGCTTAAAGATATTCGTTTTGTTTTGTTTTGTTTTGTTTTGTTTTTCGAGACAAGCTTTCACTGTGTAGTTTTGGTGCCTGTTCTGGATCTCGCTCTGTAGATCAGGCTGGCCTCGAACTCACAGAGATCTGCCTGGCTCTGCCTTCCGAGTGCTGGGATTAAAGGCGTGTGCCACCACCGCCTGACTCGAATAGAAAATTTCTTAACAAAAAAATAAAAAGAAATCATTCAGAGACACACCAGAAAGGTATTTTATTGTTTAAGTTATGCAAGATATTCTTAAAGTTCACTTTTATCCTACTTCACCAAAACAGAGACCTTTCCTTAGGTCTTCATTTGTCTTACCACCTGCCTTGCAGTTGACACTGAATGACAACTTGGTGGATAGTATGCCTTTCATCCTGGTGCTAAAGGACTCTGTTTAGTGTCCTCATTGTCTCTTTTTCAGAGGTAGCTTTGATTTCTTCCTTCTGTTCTGACTACAAGGTCCTTGAGAACCCTTTGAAGGGTCTCAGCTCATCACTGCTTTCTTGCCATTGGTATCCCAGTTCTGACCACCTCACTGTCACTGCTGCAGAGGCCTCCTGAGTCTCAAGGGACTCTTCTGTAATGCTGAAGAGTGAGCGAGTAGGTTAGAAGTTACAGACCGCCCGAGAAATGGACCTGGCAGTTAGCACTCTCCCTGGCTTGCTCTAGTTTCCTGCCTTGCCTCCACTGCAGCCCTTAACCTGGTCTGTTGGCATTCTCCATTCGGATTGCTTTCGGTGTTTCAGCTCACCAAAACCTGACCTTTTTTGAAGGTCCAGATCAGATTGCTTTAAAAACGGTGGTTTGTTTGTTTGTTTGTTTGTTTGTTTTTCCCCAATGTTGTATACCTCTATTTAGTTCTTAAAATAGCAAGTACTTACTGTGGGGCAGATGTTGAGCTAACTGACATAGCTGTAACTTTAAATTTAGAAGTAGGTATTTCCACTTTTCTCCTGAGAGGCCACGTGTTCAACATGAACTGGGATCGAATCCAGCTCCCCTGGTGGTAGTAGTTACACTCGGAACTGTAGACTCTGTGATGCATAAAATTACAGCCCTGTGTCGTGGCATATCTTGAGGCTTGTGTATTGTTTGCAGTAGGTAAGACATTCTTTGAACTTTTTGTCTGACCCCCCATACCCAGTATACTTTGACTATTTATGTGAGTTCTAAAGAGACGATTCTGTTGACGACGTGTTCCTGTGGTGCTGCTGACTGTAATACCTGGGTTATCTCTGTGTTAGGGCAGTCTCTAAGATGTCGGGAGTACAGTGCTTTAGACCTGGCTGTGTACTGGAGCCCCAGGGAGGCAGCGGAGCCAGCTTGGGTTTTGTTTCCCAAGTGTGGGATCTGTACCCAGAGAGATCAGAAAGCTTTGCTTCTGTTTGTTTCTCACATCGCAGTATGAGAGGACTGTCAGCTTGGTGTTAGCAAGCATGCACCTTTCAGATGCTGCTCACCGTAATGAAGACCAGGAGAGTAGTCTTGATATGGCACCGGTAGCAGACAGTGGCATTGGCTGAAGTTAAATGTCGGCTTTGTTTCATTGACTTTATTGTTTTTACTTAATGTTCATTTCCATTGAGACGTGTATTGAGACACCAAGTTCCTTTCTTGACTTGAAGAGCATAGATGTTAAATCATGGCAGAACTGTGGAAGGAGACTTCGGTGGGAAACCCTGGCGTGCGCTGCAGTCCTGTGCTTTGGAGCCATGCAGAAAAGACTGCATGCCTTTGCTGATCTCCACTCTGGAATTAAACCAGCGCTTTCTCTGTATTGTTCTGATTTTTCAAATCATTTTAAGGATTGCCTTACTAAGCGCTGGCACTCCCCTCAGTAAATGACAGAATGTTTTCACCATCACACCATCCTGTTTTGTTATTTGTTCCTTTTTCATGCATCTGGATAAACTATTTTGCTAGGATTTTAAGGTTGCAGTTTAATCTAGGACTCATTAAACAAGCATCGAAGTGCTTTCTTCTGAGCATCAGCTCTCTCTTCTCTATGCTTGGAATAATACGGCACCTGCCTCAGAGGATTGTGGGAGGTAAATGGTGTTGAGGACTACCTCTAGTGCCTGGTGCTTGGACTAGCACTATACAGGCATTTACTATTACTGTTATTACTCCCCTAGAGGGAAGATAAGAGTTGGGGGGACTCTGGAGGCTTTGCTTGTTTCTTCTTATCATCGTGAGTTGAGCGCTTGTATATGTGCATGCAACAGAAACTAAGTAATAGTTCAGCATAGTCATACTGTAACTGCCACATCAGTTATACAAGAACAGTAAGAGTAAGATCATTAATAAAACTACTCTGCGTTACCCTTAGCCTAAAATTATAGCAGTGACATTATACAAACTCCAAAGAAGAACACTAACTAACCCCTATCCGTTAAGGAGACTGAGGTTGAATCCACCCTGAAGCTATGAGTACTGTAGCACTTTCTAATTGAGTGAAATACCAAGAACAGTTGTATACACACACGCACACACGCATGCATACACACATGCACACACACATGCATGCACTTAGTAATTCTTTAAGGATCATGGATTCATATTAGTTGTATCATTATACTTCTTACCATTTGTTTTCAATTTTTTATCTATTTTTAAGGACAAATGGTGTATTTTATTCTGTGAGTTAATTATATTTCTAATGGGTAAGTTATGAAATAAGGGTGCTAAGCCAAGCTATTCATTGCCAGTCCCCCCAGTATAACAAAATTGATCTTCCTCAGTATGGTGGAAGATTGATCCTAGTACAAAATAAAAAGTTAGAAAATGGGAAATTTTTCGATAAAATATTCAATGCAAAAAACAATAAGGCAGTTGGAAAATACAGGTATTTACACTTGAGTTTCACAAAAGGTGTTGTTCCTTTGGTGCCCCATGTTCAAATCACTTAATTATTTTCATGTAAATCCTCACAGTGAATTTAGCTTCTTCATTCCATTTGCATCTGACTCTTAGGCAGAAGCAGTAAGATGAAATGTTTTCAGAGGGTGGTTTTTGATGTAATCATAGATTTTGTGTAAAATTTGCATACAGAAAGGATTTCTTCTAGATCAGATCTTAGTCATGCAGCCGATGGACTTCCATCTGAGTTCTGCTCCTGTATATCCATGAACAAGTTACAGAGCCTTAGTTGTTCTCCAGAGAACATACTGCCTAGAGAGTGGCTGAGATGTTGGATAGTCAGTGTGTCACGGAGCCTGAAACAGAACACGTCCTATAACATGGTTAATGGCGGTTATTCTTAGATCACCCTCTCGTTTTGGTCGTCATCCATATCCTAATGGACGTAGCCTGTACCTGCAGGTTGTTAGTATGTTACCCAACACTAGTTGAGTACCTTCTCCTCGCAGGCAAGTACGTTTTCCAAGTCTGTGTTTGCTGCTGACGTGCCACTGGGGCCGGCTGCTGATTGACCTGGGTCTGCTTGTTTACTTGCTAGTGCTGTTCTCTTCTGTGTGCTGGTGAAAATTAGTGGGCTCAGCTTCTCCCCCAAAGGAATAGTAGTGACGTGTGCCGTGAACACCGTGCACACTTGAGTTCCACCCCTTACGCTGGCTGGTCTCCTTAAGTTCTCCGTGCTTCTGTATTCTCCCTGTGAAATAGCCACAAAAGTCCTTGTCTTGGTGGGCTGTTACCAAGATTAAATGAGCTAGAAAGTGTTGACGTGTTTCACTCTAAACTATTATTTTTAAAGATTTTGGTAAAGAAATTTTGTGGTTCTTTGTAGGTAGGCTTCCATGTAAATCAGGTTTGAAAACTAAGAAGTCTTCCTGAAAAATACTGCTTTTTAACTAAAACATTAGTAATTTTGGCTTTTTGTGTTGCAGTATGCACTGTTGGTTCAGTGGATGATCTGTCTTTGGAGGTTTGGAAGGGCAGATGTAGATCTGGTATGTGTAGACAGCCTTGGCTTATATCTCTTGTCCCCTGGTATAATTGAATGCGGTGACCCCTTTTTCACTCTTATAAATGTGCAAGTTTGGATACAAATTCTCTGATCACCCTAAGTATAGGTTACTACTGGATTTGTTTTACTGTACTGTTTTCATAAACCATAGCTGTAGCAGGAATTCTATTTGATCTTAATGATAAAAACCGGGAGTCAGATGTCGGGGTAAATACTGAAAGATCAGAGAAGTAAAGGAGCCAGCCAAAGTCACCTCTTACCTACACGACTTATCAGACGAACAGGGGCTGAGCTCCTGTCCCCGTCCCCCTCCTGTCTTCTGTCTCCCCACCGCCCCGCCTTATATTCCTCTCTCCAGCCACATTACTTCCTGTTTCCTCCTCTCTGGTGCTGGGATTAAAGGTGTGTGCCTCCCAGGTACTGGGATCAAAGGCATGAGATCCCAAGTGCTGGGATTAAAGGTGTGTGCCACCACTGCCTGACCTATATGGTTAACTAGTGGCTAGCTCCACACTCTGATCTCCAGGCAAGCTTTATTTGTTAAAGCCCAAACAAAATATCACCATGTATAGCATAGGTAAATACTGTTTCAAGCTCAAGTTTTAAGGGTTTATAGTATTTTCCCATTTTTTTTTTGTGATTTTTTGTTTTTCCCCTCCTGTTAGCATGTTTTTTACTTAAAAGTTTTTAAGGCTTCATGGTGGGGACTGAGAGGCTGCTTCCTAATGTAGATAATACCAAAAATTATTTTAATTTGGAATATGAGACTTGGATTGAACTGCTATAAACTTGAAAGGTAATCTCAATTTTTCACATTATAGTCCTTATGTCTGAGACTGTCCCAAGTGTTTATTTGTTTAGATAACTTTGAGAATGTGATATAAACTATAAAAAATCAACTACTTATTGGTCTGTATGCACTACTCTTAGCAGGGTGGACTGCTCATGAGTGCTTATTGACTAAAGCAAGTAGAATTTATAGATAAAAAAAGTCAGGTACCGCTAAAGGGAGTCATCATCATTAATATCTACGCTGTCCGTGAACTTCAATGTTTTTTGTTGTTGTTGTTGTTGTTTTGGTTTTTTGGTTTTTCGAGACAGGGTTTCTCTGTGTAGCTTTGCGCCTTTCCTGGATCTCGCTCTATAGACCAGGCTGGCCTCGAACTCACAAAGATCCACCTGCCTCTGCCTCCTGAGTGCTGGGATTAAAGGCATGCGCCACCACCGCCCTGCTTGAACTTTTATGTTTAATAGGTTGTCTTAGTCCTAGTTCCCGTTGACTGACTCATCCACACATTCTTTATGGTTCCTTTCCTTAATGGGGCGAATAAACGTGCCTTCCAAGTAGTGGGCTGCTTCGAGGTTCCATAGCAGTATTGCAGTGCTGAGTTCTTCTGGTGAGTTTCTATGATTAACACTATAGGGAATAAAGAATATAATGTATTTGAGCACTCTCAGATGAAAAGTTACTGATGACACCGTGGTTTTTAATATAATTGAATTTTTAAAATAATAATTACATTGTTTACTCTGTCCTTCTACTTCCACCAACCCCTCCCAAGCCTCCCCATCCTCACCCCCTCTAATTTCATTAATTAAACACTTGTGGCTTCTGTTGGCATTGAGAGATAAATGCCATCTCATTTCTACACAGTTGCTTTTATAAAAAGTCACCACTCCCTTGGTACTTCTAGTGTTGTTCATCTCAATTGTTTCCTTATTTTCAAGTTGACAAGTGAATATATATTTGTTATGTCTATGTCATTTCATAACGTCTATGTATTGATAATGGCTGGATTGATCTAGTTAATATATGTATGTACTTATAGTTGTGTATGTTTTCTCATTTGTGTATTTTAACTGTCCGACATATAGCAAGAAATGCCTGATGTGTTCCTATCAAGCTTTAGTAATTTTCCCGACAAATTTTACACATTTTTTTTCTTAGTTTTTAGGTGGTCTATAAAATAATAGGTATCCTCTATCAACATCACAATGTATGGGCTGTTTGTTTTTCCTAAGGATATCCTTAGGGATGCATGGAGAACTTATCCTTGATGAAGGAGGGGTGTGGTTGAAAAGTAAAATGAAGTTGTAGAGAAGGGTTTTTGAGAGAAGGATGGAGAGCAAGAAAGTATGCAGGAGAACGTCTACTTCTGTTCATACATGTGAAGAGACACTCACAGCAGGAGAAATGACAGAAGCAGTGTAGTCTTGACCTGAGGTTGGGATCACAGATTACTTGAACTGTGTTAGTAAAGCAATAAGTCAATTAGGGGTGGATAAGAGATGTAGTAAAAGAGAGATGAGCTGTTCGCTCTAGTGCAGCGGACAAGTATTTTACAAGGGTTGCTGCAGGCGTGTTTGCTAGACTAGATTTCAGGAGACATTGGCGATGAAGTTGGTCACCAGGATAGTGAAAGTTGCTTAGGAGTGCAAGCATGATCAAGAGGCCAGTACATGATGTGGGCTCTGTGTCTATTTGCTGGACTGTGCTAAGTTTAAAGGGTTTTTTTGTTTGTTTGTTTGGTTGGTTGGTTTTTTAAACACAGTTCTTTGATTCTTTGGGAATTTCTCATCATGCACCCCAATCTCACTCATTTCCCAGTCCCTCCATGTCTGCCCCTCACCCTTGTAGCATCCCCCAAAATAAAATTTAAGAAATATTAATTAAAAACAAAGTAAAAATCCCGCTTCACTCCTGCTCCTTTCCTGCCTCTTCAGCACCTCTTCATTTGTCTCAGTGGCCCTGGGAGCTGCGGTGTGTCACCCAGTATTTACCCTTTTCTCCACTCAGCTTTACTTGCAGATGTTCACTGTAGTTGGTCTGGTTCAAGGCCTCTGGCTGAAGGTTTTGTTTTTGTTTTTGTTTTTGTTTTTTTAATTCTAGCTTTAGTTATGTGTATGGATGTCTGAGTGTATGCCATATGTGTGTAGGCAGGCGTCTGCTCCCATGGAGCTGGGGTTAGAGGTGCTTGGGAGCCACCTGATAGAGGTACTAGGAGCTAAACTCCGGTCCTCTGAGAGAGGAGCCAGTGTTCTTAACTTCTGATCTGTCTCTGGGGCCTGTGCTAGTTAAAATGGATTAATATTAGGGGTGGGTGTGTCTTAAAAGCTAAGCATGCTGATACAGTAGGAAAAGGAAGGCACTTGAGAATGAGTGGGGGTTGGTGTGTTCCCCTTTCCACTTCACCCTTCGTTCCTTTTCCCTTGACTTGTTCCCTCTGCAGAAATGTCCTGCAGTGCTGGAGATCATACATGGAAGTGTCACAGCCGGGCATGGTGGAGCACGCTTTAGTAGCAGCATACAGGAGGCAGAGACAGGCAGGGTTCTGTGAGTGTGAAGCCAGCCTCTGTCCAACTGTAGCAAAAAGAAAAATGCTCACAGATTACTTGGTATCCAAACCATTTTATACAGAGCAAACAATGCTTGTTTTCATAAATTGCATAACTTTTTGGTTTTTCTAGGCAGGGTTTCTCTGTGTAGTTTTAGTGCCTGTCCTGGAACTCACTCTGTAGTCCAGGCTGGCCTCGAACTCACAGAGATCCACCTGCCTCTGCCTCTCACTCAAGTGCTGGTATTAAAGGTGTGTGCCACCATGCCTGACAAATTGCTTAACTTTTAATGAATTTGACATGTAATATGGGTGTGGGCCACAGAGAGCGGCTCCGTTCAACACGTATAACCATGTGCATAGAAAGTGCCAGAGCTTGCCTTGCATTCCAGTGGGACTGCCACAGTGTCTGCACCAGAGGAGTAGACTGAGGAAGACCAGCGGGAAGTAAGGAGGGGGAGGGTGGGGAGTTCATATAATTGTGTAGCTAACCCAGATAATTCAGATGGAAGAGGTTGGAACTCTAATAGAAAGAATAAAAAGTATAGATTACTTGGTCATAGTGTTGGATGGGCAGATCGTGTTACAGGATGTTGGGTAGTATCTGTTAGTCAGTTGTTGCTTGCGCGTCTTCCTTTGAGAAATGTCTGTCAAGGTCTTTTGCCAACTTTCAGTTAAAAGATTGATTTTGCCCATGAAAGTTTTAGAACTCTTCATATATTCTGGATGTTACAAACATGTTCCTGTTCTGAGAGTCGTCTCTTCACTGTTGACTGTTTCATTTGTTGTGCAAAAGCTCCTTACTTTAACATGGTCTCTTGTCAATTTATGCTTTTGTTCCCTCTGTTGTGGGTGCCCTCAAAATACTTGCCCATTCCAATGTCCTAAAGTATTTTCACATTGTCTTCTAATGGTTTCATCATTTCTGCTCTTACATTTAAGTCATTTGGGGTTGATTTTTTTTGTAGATGAGCATCATAAGGGTCTAGTGTTTCTGCATGTGATGGCAAGGGAGGCTTTCCTACTCTTGGTGCACACGTAAGGTAGTACATGATGGGGAACAGGACAGCTGGGTATGCTCACACAAGCCTGTAGTCCCAGCAGTCAGGCTGAGTGAGATGACAGTCATTTGGGATATATAGCAAAACCCCATCTCAAAGAGGGGAGAGGAGGGCTGAGGAATAGTGTTTGCTGTGCAGTCATAAGGCCGTAGGCTTGATCTTCGGGGAAAATCTGGGTGTGGTGGCAGGCACTTAGAATCCCAGTGCTGGGGAGATGGAGACAAACCCCTGGGCTCACTGGACCGTCAGCCTAATCCACTTGGTTAACTGCAGGCTGTAAGAGTTCCAGTCTCGAGTGAGGAATGACTCCTGAGGTTGACCTTTGCTGCTCCACCCCCACCCCCCCAATACACACAAGATCAATCCCACACATAGGCAGCAATCCCACTACTGGATATATATCCAGAAAAACTGTAGTATTTCAGAGAGACCTCTGCACCCTCATGCTTATTACAACACTGTACCGGTAAGTTTTCTCAGGTCCCGCCCAGCCCTGAGGTCCCTCAGCCATTTATAAAATAATCATTCAGAGGCTTAATATTAATTATCAACTCTACAGCCTATGGCAGGCTTCTTGCTAGCTAGCTCTTACAATTTAATTCAACCCATAACTATTGATCTATGTATTGCCATGTGTTCCGTGGCTTTACCTGCATCCCATTACATGTTGCTCCTGGGATGGCAGTCTGGTGACTTCCTCACTCCGCCTTTCTCTTTCCTGTCTCTCTCCTTGGATTTCCCACCTGCCTCTAAGCTGCCTTGCCATAGGCCAAAGCAGCTTATTTATTAACCAATGGGAACAACATATATTCACAGCATACAGAAATACATCCCTTAGCACAACACTATTCTTAATAGCTAGGAAATGGAAACAACTGAAGCATCCCTCAACTAATAATGGATTTAAAAAGTGGTACATATATGCAATAGAATACTCTTAAGCCACATAAAAGAATGATGTCCTTTCATTTGTGACAGCGTGAGTGGAAATAAAAGTCGCTACACTAAGAAAGGTAAGTATTCTATGATTTTACTCATATGCCAGATCTAAAAAATTGATTGTACAGGAGTTAGCGGAGATTGGGAGAATATGAAGGTGGACCAGGGAAAGGATATTGGTCAATGGGCTTTAAGTTAGAAAGGAGAAGTTCTGGTGTGCTATTGCACAGTAGAGTAAACCATAGTGAACTTCAGTGTACTATATTTTCCAAAAAGAAGAAATGTGTTTGGAACATTTTCATCACAAAGAAATGACAATCATTAGAGGAGACAGGAGTATTTAGCTAGACTTAAATATTATATAGTGCTTATATTTGTCAAAATACCCCATTACACCATTAACAGATACTCTTTCTGTTCATGTGGGTTTTGTTGTTTTGTATCAGCTACAAACAAATAAGCCAGTGGTTTCCTTAATCACATCACTCAGGAAGCTAAGACCAGATAATAGTGAATTTAAGGCCAGCCTGGCTACAGAGTGAGACCTTGTTTCAGAAGTACAGTAAGATAAGCTTAATCTTTAAAAAGTTACAGGAAAGAGAAGAATCGTGATGGTGGGTAATGACGGAAAGACAAACTTTAATAAGCAAATCCAGATTAGAATATGATCTTGTGAGAGAGAAAAAGTGAAATTAGAGAGGTAGGAATCATTGACCTAGGTAAGATTGGGAAGGGAGAATGGGGCTATAGTATGGGAGCCTTGAACCCTAGACTTAGAAGTTTGTCCTTCAAGATATAAAATTATTTGGAGCTATACTTCAGGACTATTAATTGGCAGTCTGTGCAGGAGAGGATAGAGGCTACCGTGGAGCTGATCTCTACTCATCATTCCCTCTGTGAGCTCACAAATACAGATTGACCTTGTTGGGAATTGTGGGTGCTGGGAACGTAAGTGGCCTTGTCCGCTCTCTGGAATCTCACTCTTTGGACAGTAAGTCAGCGAGCAGTAGGGCAGCGCCTGAGGTCGAGGTGCTAAGACTTGTATGACGAGAACAAGTAGAGGTCAGGGAGCCAGCCCATGCCGGATGTAGCAAGTACAAAGTCTCTGGTGTGGCGGCAGTCTTGACTCTGAAGAACAGTCACACTGGTGCACTCGTAGATGGGGACCTCAGAAACTGCTACCCTGATTACTGGTCCATCATCTCAGTTTTGAGTCATCGTGCCAGATAAGATCTTATTGTAAGACTAATACATGAGAATTCACTGATGGCATCAGATGACAAGATCTTAGGTAAAGTGATTCATCAATGGCCTGATTTTTTTGAGAATCTAGATTATCAGGCAGCTGAAATTCCCTAGGACAATTCTGTAAGTTCAATAAATAATTATCATGTATATATGACTATCTTATTATATATGCATGTGATTATCTTACACAAAACCTGAATTTATCTTCTTTTCCCACAGTGTGCTTACCTATTTGCTAGAGGTTATGAAATATTGTATTTTTGCCATTTACTTTATTTGTATTTTCCAGTATTTGCAGAATACTGTCTGGAATGAAATATGCAAAGAATGGTTCATGTGTTTTGTTTTTGAGTCTACATTAGCATTTCAAAATGAAAACATAGAACAGCCTAGTCATACAGTTTTTTTTTAAAGATTTTTTTTAATTATGTGTATGCATGTGTGCCTGTATGCTCACATGAGTGCAGAAAACCACAGAAGCCAGAGGAGTTGTGTCTACCTGGAGCTGGAGTTACAGGCAGTTGTGAGCTGCCCAACTGTGGTGATATATTATGTAGCCTAATAAAGTTGCCTGAGGATCAGAGGACAGAGCCAGCCACTAGATTAGACACAGAGTCAGGCAGTGGTGGCATACACCTTTAGTCCCAGCACTTGAGATCTCATGCCTTTGCTTGGGAAGCACACACGCCTTTAATCCCAGGAAGTGATGTCAGGGCAGAGAAAGGTATATAAGGTGTGAGGAAACAGGAACTCACTCTCTTTAGGCTGAGGATTTTGTAGAGGTAAGAACTAGTGGCTGGCTGTTCTGCTTCTCTGATCTTTCAGCTTTTACCACGATATCTGGCTCTGGGTTTTCTATTAAAAGACCATCTAAGATTTGAACACCACCCAGCAGAGGTGGCGACAATTGAATTTCGGGTCCTCAGGTCCTCTGCAAAAGCAGCACATGTGTTTACTTGTTAAGCCGTCTCTCCAGGCTAAAACATTTATTATTACTGTTATTTTTATTTCTATGTTTGTCTGTATTTGTGTATACTACTTATTTGTAGATACCTATAGAGGCCAAAAGGGGGCGCCAGATACCCTGGAGGTAGAATTAAAAGCAGTAATATATCACTAGACTTGGGTGCTGGGAACAGAACTGGGGTCCTCTAGACAAGTAGGGTATACTTAACTGCTGAGCAATAATCTCTACAACTCCCAGATACACCTTAAAACAAAACAACAACAACAAACCCACAAAGATGACATTACAAAGTAAAAATGCTTGTGTATGAGTTGTTCTCTAAATCCCTGGACTCAGCATTCCTTCCTCTCCTCCCTTTGCCGACTTCACTGGTCTCTTAAATGTGTTCTCAGTACGTGCTCTAAGAGAGGGAGTTCACAGTGTTGGCACCAAACATTAGCTCTGTGTTCTGGGTAGACCTTGAAATCACGGTCCTCCCCCTACACCTCTAGTTCTGGGATTAGAGAGTTCCAGGTTATTGTTATACTGTCTCCCCTACCCACCTCACTTTCCAACCGGATAATGACTAGAAAGGGAAGACCTGCTTCTGTTATCTTCTGTTTTGAGGCAGTTTCTCAAGTAGCTATGTAGCCAAAAATCTTCCTGCCACTGCCTCCCAAGTAGTGGGATTATGAACCTGCATCAAACACTGATTTGTGTAATGATGGAGATTAACATAGAACTTTGTGCATGCTAAACAAGCATCCTGCCGACTGAGCTACATCTCCAGCCCTCTACTAGGTTTTATGTTAAAATTGTTCATAGTTTTATTTTGTAGAGAGATTAACAGTTTCCCGGGTGATCCTATCTCAGGATGATGGAGAGTTTCCATGTATTCCTCATTCTGGTTTTTGAGTCTTGATGCTCAGTGATTCAGCTCACAGATTTAAACCCATACAGGAAATTGGACATGTTTTCTCTCGGTCCTTTCTTACCTCAAATAGGAGATACTTTCCAGTCACTGTTTCTGTTCTTGACATTTTCTGCTGTCTTCTGTTCTGAGGATAGGAATAGAGTTTTCCTGTGCATGGCTGCTCTACATTGTCAGCGTGCAGGCTTGAGAATGGGGTGGGAGAAGAAAGGCAAATCTGGTTTGTGCTTTACCCTTGGGTGGGCCTCTGGCCTTAGGCAAGTTGGTCAGTCTGATGCTCTTCCTTCTCTGTGTAGTTATCATGAGTTCCACTCTGGCATATTTTTTAATTTACTTTGTTAAGGGTGTTTTTCCTGCTTGTATATCTGTATCATGAGCATGAGATCCTCTGGAATTGGAGTTACAGGCAGTTAGTTGTAAGCCACTGTGCGAGTTCTGGGAGTTGAACCTGGGACCACTGGAAGAGCAACCAGTGCGCTTCACTGCTAAGCCATCTCTCCAGACCCTTTACTACATACATCATTCTTCAGGATTGGATAGAAACTCTAGACTGTTGAGCACCAGCCTAGCGTTGTGTGTGCTCAAGGCATAAGAACACTGCTCGAATGCTTTGCTCGGGGAACAGTTGGGGAACTATTATTGAAGAGCTGTTCTTGCTTTGTGCAGTTTTAAAACTAAATCTGGTGGCGTACAAGGTACAGGATTACAACTGGAGACTGCTGATGAAGCAAAAAAATGCAGACTTGGCACCAAGGGAGAAGTCTCCAGCCCATACAGAGAACAGAGCAAACAAGTTCTAACAGTGGTGTTCCATCACGTGAGAGAAAAACATGCCACTTTTCCTTAAAGGCCTGTAATATGTGATTATTATATCACAGTGAACTCAGTTCTGTTGCCTAAGTCACAATCTCATAATACTTAAAAGATAATGGAAGATTTTTCAAAAGACTTGAGATCAAAAATTAAAGTAAAGTCCAACTGGGCAGATAGCTTGGTGATAAAGTATGTGCTTAACATGCACAGAGCCCTGAGTTCATTTCCTAAACACACATAATAAACAACATGTTTTTTATAGTGAGCAAACCCCCGAGTTCTCAGGAAAACGCAGTTTTCAAGAACAAGTGTCTGGAGTACCTGCTCTAAATCCATGGTGGCTAGGGTAGTAAAGGAGAAGTGATGATATTTGAAGACCGTCTCATTGAACGTCCGCTGCAGCCAGATGAGGGAGTGTGTTATCTTCCTTAGTTTACGTTTGCACACGCTGATGCACAGTAATGTCACATGACAGGCTGAGTACTGTGTGAGTGATGAAAGTCCCATTCTGTGTCCACTCATCTTACCGATCTTCCAATGAGCTGCAGTCTGTTTCATTTGCCTTTTGCAACCCCGACAGTATGGACTTTGGGTGAACAATAGGGAACAGAGCATTTATGACAGAAGTCAGTACAGACTGTCTTAGGAGTGAGGCTTTGTTTTTCTTTTACACTTACTTATTTGGTATTCATGTGTGCACGCACACAAGCCCCAGCATGTAGAGACCAGAGGATAACTTGTGGGAGTCCTTGGGCTCCAACACAGATCATCAGGCTTGACAAGTGCCTTGACTGGTCGCGCTGTTACTGGCCCTTTCCGAAGCCAGCACTGACTTCTCTCTCTCCTCTCCGGCCACACAGCCATTTTCTGTGCTGCTGAGGAGGAGGAGGAGGAGGAGGGGTGTTAGAGTCCCTCAGAACTTAGCACTGGTATTCACCTGTTCCGAGTGTGTGTTTAGTTGTAAGTTACATGTAGTGTGTGGGTGTGTGGGTGTGCGTGTGTGCGTGTGCTCCGGCATGTGTGTGAAGGTCAGTGGACAGCTTGCAGAGGTTAGTTCTCTGTTTCCAGCCCTCTTTCTCCACTGAGCTGTCTTGCTAGCCTGCGCTCAGCTGCCTTTTCCCTTTGATTCAGTCTGGGACCCAGCTTTCAGAGTGGTACTGCCTACATCTAGGATGGCCTTTCCACTTCACTTAGCCTAATCTAGGTAATCTCTCCAAGACAGACCCAGAGGCTTGTCTCCGCAGTGATCCTAGACCTCATTTAGTTGACAGAAACCTGTGTGTTGATGTAAAAGCCCTTAGAGTTAATCATGATAAAGCCGCACACTGGGACCATATGTGTGTAAAACATGCTATTTATATGTGCGTTTATGTAATACAATAAAACGGAAAGAATATATGACAGAAACGATCAGTTCTGATGAGGATTGTAGAAACTTTGAATTTCTTAGTTTTTATTTATTTCCCTGTGATCATTAAATTTATAGTGTTAAAAAAAAAGCTTAAAGGTTTAGCTATCAGTGGTATACCAACAACCACTGCCTGCCCCTGGGTTTCCCAGGAGAGTTTGATATCTAATAGAAGGGATCTGGGAATGTATATCCTAAGAGGAATTCCACATGTTCCTTGTGGTCAGGTAACTAACCACTAGAGGAAGAGTGAGCTGCCCACAAATTTGTATAATTAGTATTTGGATAAAATTACCCTAGATAAGAAATTATAAGAACGAGGCTATCTTGAATGATGTTGAACTACTAAATAGCAAAAATTGGAAGTCGTAAATGATTCTGTAGGAAATGTTCAAATAGCTTAAAAAAAAAACCCCACTTATTTAAAATAACACAAGCAGCTAAGGCACATGTGAGTTCCGTCTGCAATTATAGGTGAACTCTAAGTCTTCCTGGAATACCTGATCCTGATCAGTTTGAAATACTGCAGAGTGTTAAGAGTAAGGATTGCTATATTAGTTATAAAGGAAGAATATACCTGTTCAAAAACCAAACATTGCATTATTTTTAAGTTTAAGATTGTGATTATAATTTTATAAATATTATTTGGAAAAGTTAATATACCACAATAAAGGAAATTCATTCCAAAAATCAAAGTATAGTTCCATATTAGGAAATCTGATAATTTATAATAGGCTAGAGAAGAAACATAATCTTTTAGTTTTCTGCCCAAAATACATATGGTAAGATTATTATTTATAAGCCGGGCGGTGGTGGCACACGCCTTTAATCCCAGCACTCGGGAGGCAGAGCCAAGCGGATCTCTGTGAGTTCGAGGACAGCCTGGTCTCCAAAGCGAGTTCCAGGAAAGGCGCAAAGCTCCATAGAGAAACCCTGTCTCGAAAAAAAACAAAAAAAAAAAAGATTATTATTTATAGCGGGCGGTGGTGGCACACGCCTTTAATCCCAGCACTCGGGAGGCAGAGGCAGGCGGATCTTTGTGAGTTCAAGGCCAGCCTGGTCTACAAAGCGAGATCCAGGAAAGGCGCAGAGCTACACAGAGAAACCCTGTCTCGAAAAACAAAAACAAAACAAAACAAAAAAGAGATTATTATTTATAGTTTTTAAAATAGGACCCCCCCCCCCAAAAAAAAAAGAAAGAACCTTCTAAGAGTGAAACTAGTTCAGTAGCATAAACTGCTGCGGCAGGATGTTGGCCAGAAGCTCCGCATTGACCGCCAGCAGCAATGGTGTGTTCAGGTTTGGAACACGGCTATAGAAGGGTTGCCTTCCTGAGTAAAGTCTCCAGTGAGTCTGACAGATTAAAGATTATTTAGGAAAATGAATGTCAGTAGCCCAGGGGGGGAAAAAAAGAGGATTGCCTAGCCCTGTTATATATTTGTCTTCTCAAGCTAAAATAATTAGAAGAGTGTGATACAGGGCCAGACTGCACAAGGAGTCCAAAATACATGCAGCTTGGCATTTCAAGTTATTGCAGAAATGCTGATTTTTCAATAAAAAGGTGATTTTTTTTTTTTTTTTTTAAGGATTGAGTGACTTGCTTTTCATTTCAAAAACAAATTCTGGTTTTGTCAGACTTAAATTTTCAGTATGGCAACCCCAAAAGCTAGAAAGCAGAAGAAATGATAAATGGTATAAAAATGGTAACATTCTATGACCAGGGGAGCTCTTCTTAAAAACGAACTGGAAAACTGCATGTGTGTTACGTAGTGAGTGGCTCTTGCATGAGTCTTCAGCTTCATCCACTGATACCCCATCTCCTCTCCCTACCACACCCTCATCTCTCTTTAATTATCCTTTCATTCTGTTCTTGTTGGAATCTCAGCAGTTTTAATGAGACTTAATTGGTACTAAGTAAATATCATTGAGTGAGTTAATTCCACACAGTTTGGAGGTCAATAACTGTAATATAAAACTTGCTGAAATAATAATGAAGACTGCTCTGTTGGAAACTAGGAAAGGATAAGTTAGGAAGTTCAAGGTAGCTAACAGTTGTAATCTTCAGTAAGTAGAAATTAAAACAGAAATGGGATTTGGGGCCTTTTGCAAAGAAATATTTTTATTGAGAATTTCATATTTTGGTCTTTTGCTCCAAACTCCTCTCTTTAATTTCTTCCAAATCCTTGCCCACCTCCTTGCCCCCCCCCCAATTAATAAGCCATCAAATACAATTTATATTTCCATTTAATTTTGAATGTGGGCCATCCAGTGGTGCATGGTCAACCTAATAAGAACCCTTAAAACCGAGTCTCCCCGATTCAGAAGCCATCAGCTGTCCATAGTTCCTCAGTTAGGAATGGGGCTCATGCAGCCCTCTGACTCCATGTTAGGATGTTGACTGCATTGATCTTGTTCGGTCAGCCACAGCTGCTGTGGTTTGCTGAGGGAGGTGGTCCTGGTATGTCTAGATGACTGTTTGGCCCAGTCTTCTCTGACCTCTGGCTCATACTGCTCCTCTTCTGTCATGGTGCCTGACCTTGGAGAGGGGCTTTGATATAGATGTCCTATTTATATCTGGGCACCCCACTTATTCTCTACACTTTGACCAGTTGTGAGTGTCGCTGCACAAAGAAACTCTGAGGTCTGAGAGCTACATTAATCTACAGGTATAAAGGTATGAATTTAGAGGGCACTTTAATACTGTGAACATTTAACAAAATAATAACAGATTCATTCCTAGGGCCTGTGAGCTCCCAACCATGGGTCCTTGCCCATATTTATAGTATTAGGCATGTATTTTCTCCTGTGGAGTGGGCCTTAAATCCAATCAGAAAGCAATTGGTTACCCTGTTAATATATAACATTCACAACACTATTGCAGCTGTGATTGCCACTATGATCATTACTGCAACTCACAAGATTCACATGACGAGTTTCCCCACCACCACCGTCCTGCATAGCATCTTTCAGTACCATGAGAGCTAGCCAGTAAGAAAGAAGCTTCCTGTCAGTACTGACCTGATCTCTGTGAGTCCTGTGACCAGTGTGTTGGGGTCTTCAGCAATAGGGCTTATCATCAAGGTCTAGGGCAACCAGGAGCAATAACCTGTATTGTTTTGGGGGTGGGGAGGCTGGTCTCTGGGACACCTCTTACTACCAGCTACAAGAGAGGTAATCAGCACATGGCACTGAGCTTTTTATTTGTTGACCTATGGCTTCTAGAACGAGTATAATCCCCTTGGTAGGGTTACTTCAATTAAACTCTTTCATATGGAATATATGTAATTATATTATGTATATAAATATATATAATAAAAACAATAGGTTTCTGTGGAGCTTTTTCAGCTCTTCCTAGCATTAGTTAGCCTCCCTCCTGTGCCCTTCCTGCCCTCCCGTTCCACCCTTTCCCTACATAACCCTCCCTCCCCATGACTCCTCCTTTGTTGGTCCAGCCCCTGTGTTCTGCTGTCCCCCTCCCTTAAGATCATGGCTTCCTTGAACTCTCTTCTGATTTCTAACAGCACTTGGCGTCTTCCCCTGAAAGTCAGCACACAGCTGTGATCTCTTTTAGGTCTTTCTTTTATCTGACATTAACTGGAATGTTTTAGATGATTTGCTTCATAAACAGAACTATCTAAGATGGGTAATGATTCCCAAAGAAGCCTTAGGTGCTCAGAAAAGGGGGTGATTAGGACAAAATTACACTAAAAATGTGGCTTTTCCTTTGTTAATTCTGTGTTTTCCCCTCATAATTTTCTAGTGGTTTCTTTCACCTGCTACTCTGAATTCCTTTGCCCATTTACATTTCTGCAGGAGCGCATGCCCCTTAGTGGCAGGACTAAGGATTTTTTTCCAGTGCTAATGACTCAACAAACATAACTTTTTTTTTTTTTCATTTTATGGAAACAAATAGTTATTGCTATGATATTACTTACCCATTAATAGTTTGTTGTTTTGTTTTTTTGGTCTTTCAAGACAGGGTTCTCTGTGTAACAACAGCCTTGGCTATCCTGGAACTCACTCTCTAGACCAGGCTGCATTAATAGTTCTTTTTTTTTGCAGTTCTGTAAAAACTTTCTTCAGACTAATAGCACATTTTAACTATATCTTCCCTTCATTTGAATGTTTCAAGTATTAGAAAATTGTTAAACAAAGGAATTTGTACTTGGTGCTTATTTTAAGATGAGTTCATTTTGTCTAGACCCACTTCATCTTCTTGAGCTATGATTTCATCTCATAATGTGAAATCTCCTTGCCTGTAGTTGTAGTCTAGAGATAGTTGAATAACTACAGTGATGAATTCAGATCCTTGAGCACATTCATGTTTTAAAGAACAGTAGTAAGACCCTATTAAATACAGCTGGGAAAGCCAGAAGAAGGAAAATAACTCTTAATCTCAACTAACAGACTGGTTGACAGGCTTGGGGTAGTTTTCCAATTCATTCCTATGTAGTTAGATTGTGTAACAGGACTTTCCCCTATGTGTAGCCTTAGCATTGTCTCTCATGTTAGGTCCTTTCTGATTACAACTTTAAGTGGCCACATGCTAGTCTATTTTGTATTACTTTTGATAAAGAGTGTAGCTGGTGTGCTTTTCATCTTATATAAAATCAATGCCTATTGTTTTTAAACATGAACGTAAAACTTGAAGGAACTGGTTGTTACTTGAGATAGTAAAGAAATAATTCAGATTATTAGAAGCAAGTTGGATGATTATTTACTGTTGGACAAAGAATTTTTAGCATAAATCTTAATGTTAATACTGTATTCTCTTGTAGATCATGGAGCTTTGTGGTGCAACAAGACTTGGTTATTTTGGAAGAAGTCAATTCTACATTGCTTTGAAACTTGTAGCTGTTGCCCAGTCTGGTTTCCCATTAAGAGTGGAAAGTATAAACACAGGTAAACGTTGTTGGATGTTTTTGCTCTTTTGACGGCCCACCACCCAGTCCCCAAATAAATCATACACGGAGACTTACTCTTAATTATAAATGCCTGGCCTTAGCTTGACTTATTTCTAGCTAGCTTTCCTTAACTTAAAATTAGCCCAGCTGCCTTTTGCCTCTGCACTTTCCCCATTCTCTTACTTCTGTAAATCTTACTCTTACTCCATGGCTGGCCGTGGAGCTGGGTGGCTGGCTCCTGATGTCCTTCTCCTTCTGGCTACTTCTTTCTCTTCCAGATTTCTCCTTCTATATATTCTCTCTGCCTGCCAACCTCACCTATTTCTCTGTCCTGCCTTACTACTGGCCATTCAGCTCTTTGTTAGACCTTCACGTGTTTTACACAGGCACAGTAACACAGCTTCACAGAGTTAAACAAATGCAACATAAGCAAAAGTAACACACCTTAAAATAATATTCTACAACAGGTAAATGTGAAATACATGAATAACCAAAATGAAAATATTCTTCTAATTACAAATGAAGCCAAAGTCAATGTACTTTTGAGTCTTCCTATTATAATGGCTCTTGTGACCTTGAAATGTCATGACCTAGTTGTCACCTGTTGATATGTGAGAACATTAGAAAAACATGTCTATCTTATATCTGCTACGCTGAAGAATATGCTTAACCTCCCAATGTATGCCATGCTTTTTAAATTTTAGTTTTACTTTTTTTATGTGCCTGCATGTATGTTGTGTACCATGTGTATGCCTGGTGCCTGTGGAGGTCTAAAGAGGGTGTTGGATCCCCTGGAACTGGAGTTAAGGACAGTTGTGAGCCACCATGTGGGTGCTAGGAATCGAACCCGGGTCCTCTGCAAGAACAACAAGAAGTGCTCTGAACTGCCGAGCAGTCTTCCAGCCGCCGCCTCCTCCTCCTCCCAGCCTCCTGTGCAGTGTGCATTTGGTGACAGTGGTAAATGGCTGTTTCCAGAGTTCAGTAAAACTTGCCTAGGAAGAATTTAGGTAAATACTTTAATGAAGGTGAATGATAAGTAGTGACCTTGATATATAGCTTCCTTATTTTAGTCTTTTCTGTTTTGGTTTTTAGTGTGTGTGTATGGGGATGTTTTCTCAGTGGGCCGTAGCCCTAGTCCTCATTTATTTTGAGACAGGGTCTTACTAAGTTTCCCAGGCTGGCCTTGAACTTATTCTGTAGCTTAGGCTGGCCTTGAGTTTGCTACTCCTGTCTCAGTATCCCAAGTAGCTGGAATTAGAGGACTGAGCCACTCAGACCAGCTTCTTTTTTATCTTATATTTGCTGGCGTTTTGTTTGTTTAGAACAAGCTCTCGTTAGAGTTGGCAAAATGGCTTATTAGCCAGTAAAGGTATTGACAGTCTGTTTCAAGCCATTGTGCCCACATGGTAGAAGGAAAGAATAGACTTCCATGAAGTGTTCTTTGACCTCCATGTGTGTGTCATGTGCTCATGCACCTGTCCTCGCATGAGCAAGCGCTCATGCACACACAGAGTGAGTAAGGAAGAAAGAGGAGTGAATGTAAAAAATAAACAACCATTTCTAGTTAATAGAGAGAATATTAAAGTCTTCGCAAACTGAAACCTCATTTGCCCACCTTATAATGTCTGCCGCAGATAATTCATTTTTTTTCTGTTATTAGAGGCTAGTTGATGTAAAAGAAAATATACATTCTATAACGAGAGATACCGAAGTGTTGTTTTATATTTTTCATGGAGAAAGGAGAAATGAGAAAGTACGAATTTCTGCAGTATTCAGATATTTCAGTCAGTCTTCCTATGTAGCCTTGGCTGGCCTCAAACTCAGGACCTGCTGAGGTTACAGGTGCTTCCCAACAGGCCTGATGAAATGGATAGTGTCTGAAGTATTAGCTTAGCTTCCTAGCACCTGGAAGTTTTCACTATAGTCTATCCTCTGGCTTGTCACCCACTCTTCTTGTATTGAAAGCTTAAATTCTTCTCAGAGAATTTTGGATTCTTCACATACGTACTAGATACACTTAGCAGTTTTATTCGGGGTCTGTAGAGAAGCAAAGAGCCTTGCCAAGCTTGGGGGACACGTATCTTTAATCCTAGCACTCAAGGGGCAGAGGCAGACAGATTTCTGAGATTTCAAAGCCAGCCTGGTCTACATAGCAAGTTCCAGGCCCACCAGGACTACATAGTGATAAATAAAAGAGAGACGAAGCTAACTGTGTTGGCCAAAAGTACACTTTACTCTGAAAATGGTTCTGTAGTTGTGTTTTTCTAAAGTATGAGTTATGGTCAGCCTGAAACAGGCTGTCAGTTTTTTATCTTCTGTTCATAATTGGAGAGGCCAGGCAGATTAAAGGCGGTGGTGGCACATACCTTTAATCCCATCACTAAGGAGGCAGAGGCAGACAGCAGACAGATCTCTGAGCTCAAGGCCAGCCTGATCTGCAGAGTGAGTTCCAGGACAGCCAGGGCTACACAGAGGAAACCTGTCTCAAAAAACAAACAACAACAAAAAAAAAATTGATGGAGAACATTGGTAGTAAAAGAGTACTAAGCCAGACTGAAATGAGTAGATAGAATGTCGTGTACTCAGCTGGGCATGTTGGGCACACAAGGAATTTCCTTCTAAATTAAGCTAGTCTCAAACTTAGAGGTCTAGCCTCTCCTTCAGTTAGGACTCTAATATCTTACTTAAAACCATTGTACAAGTACAAGCAGCCTAGGCTGTGGTTCTGGATGATCCTGAGTTCCCTGTTGCTACTCAGCAATCTCAGAAGCTCAGGTTCTTTGTAAGTAGGAACTTTGCATGATCAATGCAATTATTTTACACACACACACACACACACACACAGAGAGAGAGAGAGAGAGAGAGAGAGAGAGAGAGAGAGAGAGAGAGAGAGAGAGAGCGCGAGCGAGCGCTCTTGCTTGCTGCCCATCAAAAAAATTTTTGTTTTATCATGTCTTTCTGGGTAAGAGTCTTCCTAAAATGTTCCCAGAAAGATAATGGTCTAAATTTAGTAGTGATAGGGAATATCTAATTCACCTCTTATTTCATCTTTTCATATGGGTGTCCTTTTTATTTTAAAGTAATACAGGTTCAGCATATCTAATTAGAAAATCTAAAATTCAGAATATCTTGAGCACCAACAATATGCTCAAAAGGTTTATGCCATCTCAGATTGGGGTTTTTATGAGATGCCAGCCCATAAAAATCATGCAAATACTACAGAATTTCCATAAACTCTGGAATTTGAACACTTTTGTTCCCAAGCATTTCAAGTAAGAAATACTGAATATGTAATCATTTTTATGGTTAACAGTAAAGGATCTTCCTCTTCCACGATTTGTTGCTTCAAAGAATGAACAAGAATCTCGCCATGCAGCCTCATACTCTTCAGATTCTGAAAACCAGGGCTCTTACTCTGGTGTGATTCCCCCTCCTCCTGGCAGGGGGCAAGTTAAGAAGGGACCTGGAAGCCATGATGCCGTTCAGCCTCGTCCATCTGCAGATCAGCAGGTATCCACATGCATGTGAATGTCATCAGCCAGTGTCCTGGGAGAGGTTTACTTACAAACACTTGTTGGTATTTGATAATTAAAATGTCACCTCAGAATGAAAATTTTTAAAGAACGTTTTTCCGTAGGAACCTGCATCTCCAGTAGTTTCACCCCAGCAGTCCCCACCAGCCTCTCCACACACGTGGAGGAAACATAACCGCCACCCCAGTGGGGGAAACAGCGAGAGACCCCTTGCAGGACCGGGGCCGTTCTGGTCGCCTTTTGGTGACGCACAATCAGGTATTTAAAGATTCCTTTTGTAAAGTAAAAGAAATTAGTAGCATTCCTCTAAGTATTATCTCCAAATCCTTTTTTTCTTATAAATTAAGTTAACTAAAAGCAGACTCAGTTATGAAATTTGTAGGTAGATACATAGCTTTGGAAAGTAGCAGTTACATCTGTGATGCTTGGACAAGAGTTTATGGGTGCCAGGTAGCCCGAGGATACAATGAATAATTATTTCCTACAATGTTGGCAGTATAGAGATTTTAATATTGACAAGGAAAAACAGAATGGCCAAAAAGCTTTAAACGAAACACTTTGAATTAAACAGAAAGGATTCCATTTCCTCACAATGATTTAGAGAAAAAGGGAAACTATCACAATGTCTACATGATAGTTCATTGTGATCGCAGTCAAACCTGGTAACAACTCCTTGTTTCTTCAACGAGTCAGCGTGCTCCTCCGTTCTCCTTCTAGGCTCTTCTGCTGGTGATGCCGTGTGGTCTGGGCATTCCCCTCCTCCACCTCAAGAAAACTGGGTCAGTTTTGCAGATACTCCACCAACCAGTACTCTTTTAACCATGCATCCTGCTTCTGTCCAGGTGTGACATTTTATTGGAATTGCATTTTTATTTGCTTCATTCTAAGAATCACTGCAGTCATTGTTTTTATACTTTGCTATTGCAGGTTTTACAAATGCAAGTTCACTCTTACTAAAAAAAAAAAAATCTAAACTCTGCTCTGTGCTGTTTCTTCAAGTCTGTTACCCACAGAATGTTCCACCAAGTTTTGCCTGATTTTATTTCTGTTTCTAATTCCCTAGTAAAGTTTTAAAAGATTTCTACATCTGGGAATATATTCGCTTGGCTTTCTTAGCACATTATTCATAACTTTCTGTTGCTTACATAAATGCTATCATTCTACATGTTTATATACTCACTGTGCAAAAACATATCCAATAACCTGAGCATAACAATATGTGGTTTGCTGATGACTTCTTACCTTTTAAATATCCTCAAAAAAGTAAATTTGAGTTTCATAGAAAAGTAACCTAGCAATCTTGGTCCATATAAGCATTAGATAGATACTGTACTGAGGAAACAATGTTTCATTGCAGGACCAGACAACAGTACGAACTGTAGCCTCAGCTACAACTGCCAATGAGATTCGTAGGCAATCCAGTAGTTATGATGACCCTTGGAAAATAACAGATGAACAAAGACAGTATTATGTAAATCAGTTTAAAACCATTCAGCCTGATCTAAACGGATTTATTCCAGGTGAGTCGTTGAAAACAGAAGTTCTTCTAGATGGGCTGGGACAGTCTCCCTTGCATTGTCTCACAGACATGGTTTTGTTGACCCTGGATTTCAGTTATTGCTCACATTATTTGTCTGAAGAGACGTTATAGTCTCTGGGAAACAAACACATGACATTTTCACAGTATAGTGTCACCTTTTCTTCAGTCTGCGACAGTTACCTTCTTCTGTTCTTGGATCTGTATTCAGAATAACATTAAGCAAAACTGTTTTAATATTTCAGGATCTGCAGCTAAAGAATTTTTTACAAAATCAAAACTTCCTATTCTTGAACTTTCTCATATTTGGTAAGTGTGGTCTATTGTTAGCTGGTTCGTGTGGGTTGTTTGCAAAGAATTTCTAGCACATTAAAACTAGGACTAGACTTGAGTGCCTTGGGTACTGGTGGAGAGCTCAGTACGACTGAGGACAGTGAGCCTCCTTCTAGGAAAGAAATAAACAAGACTAGTTAGAGAAGTTCTTGTGAATTAAAACTAAAGCTGTGCTCACTTCCTCTGTTGCTAGTGTACTGTGTGCAGAAAAAGCTGTTATCGTACCTGCCGATTTCTCCTGGTCTTCATCAAGTTTATATCTAGCCAGAAACACAAGAATGGTGCTTAGCTCTCATGTTAAACGTAGACTAAGATTCTCAAGATAGCTTCCACATAATTCGAAGTAGTCCTTGGAACACAAATTAGAGCCTCAAATTACATTTCAAAATTGAACGATCAGATAAACATTATTTCTACTTTATATCATTTATAACTTCCCTAAGGCCAGGAACAGCGAGCGATACAGGCTTTGTAGTCACAGCTTTCAGGAGGCGGAGATGGGAGGGTTAGGAGTTTAAGGTCAGCCTGAGCACATACACCTGGGTTCAGTGTAGGGGCAAAGACAGCAGGGCAGAGGCCATGTTTTTCTATTAACCATGCTATTGAACCAGGCTATTTCCTTAAAGTGTAAAGCTGTTGGACTTTGATAATAAAAACAGAATTTTAAATAATTTCCAGGAGTTTATTTTATATACCTTACTTGAACTAAACTCTATTATTAAAGTTCATTTGGTGACTTTAATTTTGGAGACTATTTTCCCTATTTTACTCAGAGAATGTCGAGCATGTAGGAATATTGACAGGATCGTACCATGAGCATTCAGATGTCAATCACTTGATTCTGTGGTACATTTGTGATATATTTGTTTAGTTACACCTCTTTGCACATATGGGATTTTTTCTTTTAACTTACTTGTGAGAAATTTTTGTCTTCTTTTTTATAAATGAGGGAGTCCAAAGCAAAGTGTGATAATGGGCTTGTCTTCCAGGGAACTCTCAGACTTCGATAAAGATGGCGCATTGACACTGGATGAGTTTTGTGCTGCTTTTCATCTGGTGGTTGCTAGGAAGAATGGCTATGACTTACCAGAAAAACTCCCTGAAAGCCTGATGCCCAAACTGATAGATTTGGAAGATTCAGCAGGTGAGACTAGCAGCCACAGAGAGCTGGAGTCTACTTAGTCAGTGGTTCTCAACCTTCCTAATGCTGAGATCCTTCAATAAATACAGTTCTTCATGCTGTGGTGACCCCCAACCATAAAACTATTGTTCATTGCTACTTCATAACTGTAATTTTGCTACTGTTATGAATTGTAACGTAAATATTTTGGAGATAGAGTTTTGTCAGAGGGGTCATAACCCACAACTTAAGAACCACTGGCTTAGATGAACCTTATACTTCATTTTGAAAAGGAAATTAAGATAGATGTTACAATGAAGTTTAATAGCATAAATGTTTTTATCAAGAGCACACATTTGGCTAAGCATAGTGATACACAACTTTAATTCCAGCAAAGGCAGACAGATCTCTGAGTTTGAGGCCAGCCTGGTCTACATTATCAAGTTCCAGGCTGGTCAGAGCTTCATAGTGAGGCCCTGTCTCTCACCCCCCCAAAAAAGTAAATAAAAGTGCTAAAAATGGATAGACTGAATTTGAATTAGTAGGTATTCAGCTTTAGTAGAGGTCCAGAAGGCTGGGTGTGGTTTGTTACTTGGAATCCCAGCATCTGGGAGACTGAGACAGGAGGATTTCTGCAAGTTCCCAGCCAGCTTGGGCTACAGGATTAGAGCCTGTCTCAAGGTAAAAAATGAGAAAAGCAATCAAAAGAACTTTCTTCTTACCCATGGGAGGATGAGACTTGAAGAGAATTTCACAGTGATGCCCACTGACTGTCTCACTGTTTCTAACTGCATGGTGTACTGCCTAAAAAGTGTTGGAAGTGCATCATGAGCCTTTCTAGTCAATGTATTAGGCTTTCATAATAATAAGCATATTGGGGTTTTTTGAAGACTAAAGAAATCTGGAAATTTTGAATTTGATCTTAGACTAACACTATTGTATATAATGATATATATGTAATCATTAACAAATAACAGAAAAAGCAGATGTCTATTTACTGGTATCTTTTTTCAAAAGGAAAGAGACTTCAGCTGTTGACTGTGGTTTTCTTCAGTTCTGAGAGAATGAAAGGCAGTGGACGGTCACTTTCCCAGTGACCCTAATCATAAAGCTGCTCATTGTCTTCAGTGCTCTTGTCCAAGCTTTCTTTCAGGCATGGAGATGAAAAGATCATACTTTAAAGAGGGAAATTAAAGCTGAATTTAGCTCTTAGTAGCCATTATCTGTAAGAACATTTGTTAACCTAGGAACATCCATGGTCTGCCTTTCTTATCAGTTACCTAAACAGTAGGAAGTTACACAAAAGCAGCCACACACAGTCACTTTCCTCTAGACAGCTGTTGCATTTATTGACTTACATATGTTGGACTGACCCTGCGTTTCCACAATAAAGCCAGCTTGATCCTGGTAGTCAGTCCAGAGACTGGCTTTGTTAAGACAGTTACAATTTTACATGCGTTTTTAGGGTTATTTGACATATCTGCCTCTCAGAGTATTTGACTAGAAGCTTCTTGTTGGTTATACGTCACTGCCTAGTGAGTCACCATTGAATATGCTAAGGCAGTGTTCATAGTTTTGAAATGACTACATTTCAGAGCAAGTGAAGATCACCTGCTCATCTGAGCAGCTCCGCAGCATGTGCTTGAAATGCCAGCAGAGGGAAAGCAATGACCCCTTCTGTTTCCTCCTCCGTTATTATTGCCACATGCAGTAGAACTGGGTGTGGGTTTCTCTGTTGGTCTCAGGTACGGCATAAAGTCCCTGGACTCTAACTAGGACTTCTTTTTTTTTTTTTTTGGTTTTTCGAGACAGGGTTTCTCTGTGTAGCTTTGCGCCTTTCCTGGGACTCACTTGGTAGCCCAGGCTGGCCTCGAACTCACAGAGATCCGCCTGGCTCTGCCTCCCGAGTGCTGGGATTAAAGGCGTGCGCCACCACCGCCCGGCTTAACTAGGACTTCTTATGTGAATATTTTTTTAAAGCAAGGAAGAGACGATATCAAACATTTTATAAGTAGTTCACTAAAAATCCATGTAAATTCAGACTTGAGATTATATTGACCAAATTAAGCGTTGTTAATGATTTCTTTTGTATTCTTCCAAATTTTTCAATATAATGGTATACAGACCAAAAGATCAGTTTGTACACAAATCCAATCATACTATATATCCCTAGTTTTTCTCTTGTAACATCAGACAGATACCTTGGCACTTCATGAGATACAGAGCTAGCTAGAAGATTCTTTTTCATAGAACATATCCCATAATATGGATGTGCCTATAACCAGTTTCCTATTAAATTTCTTTTCCATTTGCCTTAAAACAGCATTGCAGTGAACATGCTTAGACATTTAGCTTTGTTTTGAAAGTTCATTGCTGAAGTCCCCCCAGTTGTTTCCAGTACAACAGCTGTGATACAGTCGGGGGCAGAGTAGAACCTTCAGGAGGGAAGCAGGCTGACAGTGTTCAGTCTCCTGCTGGAACACTGTGAGAGGTCAGAGGTAAATTCCCCCGTTGGTATTTGTGGATGGACAGGCGCTCTGCACTGAGTATTTCCAGGGAGCAGAGTTGAGGAGGTGCTGTTGATTTCCAGCACCTCAGACACTTAGAGTTTCCAGAACAAGAACAATTTGCTCTCCTCCTACGGCCATCTGTGACTAAAGTGGCAGAGAACAAGGGGACAGTGTGGCCAGTCTATCCTAGGACAGCAGCTTTTCTGCTTCCTGATCGTAACCTTCCAATAGTCTCAAAAACTATGGACTCCACGAGCCTTTGTGCATGTGAATTAAATAGTTATTCAATAATTTATTTTCCCTTCTTCCTTCCCCAGTACCCATGTTTTAAAAATACTTGTGTAGCCAGGCAGCAGTGGTGCACGCCTTTAATCCCAGCACTCGGGAGGCAGAGCCAGGCGGATCTCTGTGAGTTCGAGGACAGCCTGGTCTACAGAGTGACATCCAGGACAGGCTCCAAAGCTACGCAGAGAAACCCTGTCTCGAAAAAAAAAATACTTGTATCTTCGTTTAAAAATAACACCAGGGCTGGAGGGATGGCTCAGAGGTTAAGAGCACTGGCTGCTCTTCCAGAGGTCCTGAGTTCAATTCCCAGCAACCACATGGTGGCTCACAACCATCTGTAATGAGATCTGGTGCCCTCTTCTGGCCTGCAGGCATACATGGAGGCAGAATGTCGTATACATAATAAATAAATAAATCTTTAAAAAAAAATAAAATAAAATAAAAATAACACCAATAAACTCTTTACATGTTAGCATAAATATTTTTATGAAAATATTCTCTAAAATATGAAGTTTATGAAAAAGGTGCCATTGTTTTCCCTTTTTCAAATCTCTGTAATAACTGCCAGTGGGCATCAGCCCGCTTGTCAGATGGCTTTCTTTATTCAATCTGTTGGGCTTATTATTTATTCAAGGTAAATTAGGAGTCCAAAAGGCTAAGTAAGCCCCACAAACCAAATTCAGTTTGCTGCCTGACTCTGAATACATAGTCCACAAACCAAGAATGCTGCTGCTATGTGTGTGTGTGTGTGTGTGTGTGTGTGTGTGTGTGTGTGTGTGTGTGTGTTGCTTCAGATGGTCCTTGGGGTCGAGCCTGGTGCTGTACACACACTAAAAAGTGTTCTTCCACTGAGGGCATCCCTAGCCCAGGGTAGTTTGTGGTTTAGTTTGGTTGAGTTAGGTCTTCTATATTCCAAGCTAGGCTCTAACTAGCTGTGTAGTAGAAGATTAATTGTAAACTTCTGATCTTCCTGCCTCCACCTCTTGACTGAGATTGTTGGTGTATGCAGTGCTGAGATACAAGCCCGGAACTTGTAGCAAGGACACTACAAACTGTCATGGCCCCAGCCTCACAGTGTTTATCATTAGAAAATCAGAAGAAGAGGAATATTTTATTGCACATGAAAATTCAGTGACATTCAATTTTAATGGTCATTAGTAAAACTGAGTTGGGTTGTATAGCGAGCCTCATTTTCTTAGAATTGGCCTGTGGTGGCCACTGTAGCACAGTGGCAGGATCGAGTGGTTGCGGTGATGGTCTACAGAGGTGCAGATGTTTACTGTCCGGCATATCGGGACAAATAAACTTTGACAACTCAGGAAGCACACGGAGCAAATCTAGTCTTACATCGCAGATGGAAAGACTGCCCCGTAGTGTTTTCAGGTTTTGTGGAAAGTCTTTGGTACCGTATTAAAACCCAGCTGTAGTTGCTTGAAAGTTGCAGTGTGGAATTTGAAGTGATACATTTTTTTTTTTGTTTTGCATCATAGCATTACAGATCATTTGTCTGTCTTGTATTTGAATAAACCTTTCATGTATACATGATTTTGAATACAATATAATGGTTACTTATAACAGTCCACTTCATTGAGTCAGACAGACCTTTCAGATGTTGGGATATGTCAGAAAACATCTTTGTTAATATCACAACTTTTTAAGATTTATTTATTTTATGTATATGAGCACTCTATGCATTTATGCCTCTATGGTGGACAAGGGCATCAGATCCCACTGTAGATGGCTGTGAGCCACCATGTGGTTGCTTGGAATTAAACTGAGGACCTCTGGAAGAGCAGTCAGAATTCTTAACCACTGAACCATCTTTCCAACCCCACAACCTTCTTGTTAGAGAAGTTGGTAAGTGCTAGGAAGTCCTGAAGCTTATGGACACATATGCATAGTTCTCAGAATTGTAGTGTTTCCATGAAAGTTGAGTTGAAAAACATATCTGCTTAATCAGGTCTAAAGAATTATGATTTGTTAGCAGTTTGTTCCAAAAAAGAAAGAATGATAGTGTTCTATGAAAAAGCCATCCATTCGTCTGTCAGCTGAGTCCCATGGTGCCTCCTTGGCTCAGTCAGTGCACTTGGTTGTGCAGTAGACGTACTTTGTATATCCCCACTTTACCATACTGGTATTAACAGGGTGTGGTTTCAGCTCTAGAACTCAATCAAATTAATCTCTACTTCTCCACTGTCAGCACTTTCAGTGCCATGTTTTACTCATGTACTGTTTATTTGTTCATATTAAGATTCACTTCCATGTGCAGGAGTGAAGACTGCAGTAACTTAGTAACCACACTTTTGTGTCTTGCTTTGTGCTGAGGAGGAGGCACTCTTCCCTTTTGTTTTTGCTCTGGTGGGGCCGATGTCAACAAAAGGAAAATTAATGTCATTACACAAGTAATTTTGAGTTTTAGACTCCTGAAGCACTCTTGAAGTCATCCAAGAAGGAGCCCATGGCCCATAGCTTTCTAGGAAAATAAATGCTGAAATAATTATTTGGGGAGTTAGCTTTCTCATTTTCAGCTTCAAAAGGCTAGATCCATTGTAGCTTTGTACTAGGTTGGATGTAAGTGCCCTAGAGTGAGAGTGGGATGCAAATGGGCCTGAATTGATGGGAACATGACATCTGAAGAGAGAGACCTAGAAAGTCATGCCTGAGATTGTCCTGAGATGATACTGAGTATGATAGAATCTGGCTCTAAATTGGTGCATCTAGAAATTAACTTTCCTGTAGTCAGTGCTATTTTTTAATTGATTTTTCCCCCTTTATTATAAGGTCATTTTTTTTTTTTTTGAGAATTTCAGGCATGTATATTATGTGTCTTGATCGAATCCACTCCCATTTCCTCCCCACCATTTCCTACTCTACTGCTCCCTCCCAGCCAGTTTCAGGTCGTCTTTTTCTAGATCCACCGCGTCCACTCAGTGCCGCTTGTGTGTGCACACGTGTAGGGCTTTCTGCTGGAGCATGGGCATCCTCGCGGGCTGCATCCCTGAAGAAATCTCCCCCTTCCTTTCCCCGCAGCCATCAGTTGCCAGGAGCTTCTCAGGAGAGTCTCCTAAGGACACTTGATGTTTGTCCAGCTGGACCACTGCTTTTGGTTGCTCTCACACGTACGGTCAGCATCTCCTTCCTTCCCTAGGCTACTTTCTCGTTATTGTCATGAGGTAGGGTGGAGGAATCCTTCGTGTGTGTTCCCACAGAAACAAACCCTGAACTGCCTGACAAGGCCTTGCCTGCTACTCCTTACAGTTTTTGTGCTAGTTCACAGGAACTTGACAAGGTCAGATGTCTTATGGAGCAGTGTCTGATGCTCTTCCACTTCTGTTGGTTCTGGACCACCCTGACACTACTCTTAGGAGGATGTAGGACTGAGCAAGTAGAAACAGCAATGTGATCTTACGATGTAAAGTCACAGTGTGCTGGGCTGTGAACTAGAACATGAGGGTAGTGTATTATAGGGAGAATCTCAGGGTGAGTGAATGGAACGTGGGAGAGCCCCTAATAAAGCAGAAGAAGGGGAACTTTGAACTGTTAACCTTCAGTGATTAATGGTGATTCTCAGAACGTGGAAGCAAACAACACAAAAAGCAACTTCAACAAGTATCTGTTTGCATCTAGCATTAGATACTGTGTTGGGCACAGAGACTGGAAGGCTTCTGACTACAGTGGAAAGTTGAGGACTGTACCTTGCTAGATTTTATTATATAGCTGTCTGTCTAGAAATCCAGATGCCAAGAGCAATGAAAGAGGTATCTTAGTAGATAGGGTTATTATGCACTAGGGAGAAACCTGGTGCTGGAAAATCCTAGGAATCCACAGAATGACCCCCACCTGAGACTCTTAGCAGTAGTGGAGAGGATGCCTGAACTGGCCTTCTCCTGTAACCAAATTGGTGACTACCCTAACTGGCATCATAGAACCTTCATCCAGTAACTGATGGAAGCAGATGCAGAGATCCACAGCCAAGCATTGGGCTGAACTCCAGGAGTCCAGTTGAAGAGAGGGAGGAGGGATTATATGAGCAAGGGGGTGGGAGGGTCAAGCTCATGACAGGGAAACCCATAAAGACAGCTGACCCAAGCTGGTTGGAGCTCATAGACTCTAGACCAACAGCTAGGGAACCTGCATGGAACTGAACTAGGCCCTCTGCATGTGGGTAACAGTTGTATAGCTTGCTCTATTTGTGGGTACCCTATCAGTGGGACCAGGATCTGTCCCTGGAGCATGAGCTGGCTTTTTGGAACCTATTCCTTATGGTGGAATGCCTTGTTCAGCCTTGATGCAGGGGGAAGGAGCTTTGTCCTGCCTCAACTTGATGTGGCATGCTTTGTTGACTCCCATGGAAGGCCTTACCCTTTGTGAGGAGTGGATGGGGGAGGGGTAGAGGAGATGGAGGGAGGGAACAGAAGGAGAGGAAGGGAGAAACTGTGGTTGGTATGTAAAATAATTTTTTAAAAATTAACAATTAAAAAAAAAAAAAAGAGCCCTTGCTGCTCTTAGAGAGAACCTCAGTTCAGTTCCTGGCACCCATGTCAGCTGGCTCACAAACACCTACAACTCTAACTCCTGGAAATCTGATGCCGCCTTCTGGCCTCCACAGGTACTGCACTCATGTGCGCAAACCCAAACAGAGATACATAAAAATAAACATAATTAAAAACTAAAAAGAAAAAAGAAAGAAATCCAGATGTCAACATTTGTTAACAAGTGTCTTTCATTTTGATGGAAAAATTCAAGAGCAGTTTTCTTCAATTCTCCCATGGTCAAATGAACAGATGGTAGAATCATTTTTCATTATGTAGTCCCTGTTGATAGGGGATGTATTCAAAGCTCTGTAAAACTTGGAAATTGAGATTTAGTTGTCATTGAAATTCCTTCTGTTAATTTTAGAGATACTTTAAGACTTAAATGAAATTCAAACTAGAATATCTCAACATGCTTAAAGACCATTTTGAAATCCTAGCATAGATCTTACGTCCCTTCAGTCTAGAAACGCCAGTGTACACAATGAAACGAGAAAGGCTTAGGGTCCGCAGGCCCAGCTGTAGCTCAGCGGGAGGACAAGTATGTATTTAGTGTACACACAGCCCTAGATTGGAGCCTGGGGCGGGGGATCCTAAAATAAATACAGAGCCTTACATTTCATCTGGACTTGCTGACTTCACTTTTTTCTCATGGATAGGTACTCCTTTCGAGGTATAGTTTTATGGTAAGAGGAAGGTTTGTAGAGAAAATGTTAGTGAATTGGCAGTTTTCAAAATAATTCCAAGGGAAAATGGAAGAATTTTGTTTGATAGAAATCATTTTTGTTGGGAAAAATCGACTTAAAGTTGATTTATTATGGGCCATCACAAGTCTTGACTGCAGACACACAGGACAATGCCTCACTGGGGATTAGAGTGTGGGAGCCTTCCACGCCCTGACTGAGGAGTGCTGAGGGGTACACTGTGGGAAACTGACAGGAATCCGTCCCTGCTGTCAGAGAATAATCCACAGCCTTCCTGCACTGTTAGCTGTCTAACGTTGTTCTTCCTGCTTTTTTCCAACTTGACTTTCTTTTCATGAAAAGTTAGGAAGCCATGATGTCACATAGACTATAAATAATGTAAGTATTGTCTGTTAAAGTATCTACTTTGCGAAAGGAAACTCAGAGTACAAATTACCACTTACCCAAAATTATCTGTTAGCTATACATAAATAAATGAATCATCCGAACTATAATATGTTGTTGATGGGATTTCTGTGTCTGAATTGCAGATGTGGGGGACCAGCCAGGTGAGGTAGGTTATTCAGGCTCTCCTGCAGAAGCACCTCCAAGCAAGTCACCATCGATGCCGTCCCTGAACCAGACCTGGCCTGAGCTCAACCAGAGCAGTGAGGTTAGCAAAGCCTCCCTTTCTCGCTTCAAATTAGCTTGTTTATGGGAAGACGTTTCAAACAGGTGTCTTAGCACAGGGTGCCTCCAGTACACACACGTGCACACACAGCACAGGGTTCCTCCAGTACACACACAGCACAGGATTCCCCCAGTATGCACACAGTCGAGAGGACCTAAGAAAGACAGTGACAGAAATAGTAGTAGTCATGTGGCTTGTGAGGTGTAGTGTACTGTGTACACCGTCCTATGGTTTTCACCATCCATCCCCACTAAAGCTTTGTGAATTAGGTGGGGCAAATGTATAAACTGAAAGTCAAAGAGGGAGTGACTTAACCAGATCTCATGTCCAGGGAGATTCAAGAGCAATATGTGGACACAAGTCCTGTGTCCCCTTCACAGTGTATATACTTCACAGTAGTATAAGCAGGGTGTGCGAGGATACATTTGCAATCTTGGCATTAAAGTAATGGAAAAGACAAGTCACTGGGGTAGCTTTCTGCATGGAAGAAGTATCTTCTGCAACCCAAACTAGTTAAAATTAGTTTTATTTAAATACAAAATGGAGGCCAGGCGTGGTGGCACCCACCTTTAATCCCAGCACTTGAGAAACAGAGGCAAGAGGATCTGTGTGAGTTTGAGGTCAGCCTGGTCTACATAGTGCATTCCAGGACAGCCAGAGCTACGTAGAGAGACCCTGTCTCGAAAAAAAAATAATAATAATACAAAACGAAGTAATTTTACCATATTAATTTTGACCAGTGGTATACAAAACAGAATAGGGACAAATGCGCTGCTTCCCAACTACTTGGACTTACGCTGTACAGACCATAAGAGAGCACTCTTAACATTAAGTGGAAGGTCCTGAACACCCCATTCTCATACCCCTTGAGGTCCCCCTGTAAAACTTCTGTGCTCTGGTGAATCCATTATTAGCCTTTTAAGCAGCTTTCTTTGCTAACTGAGTTTCATATCTTCAAAAATTAATTCTTTGACTTCCGGGGGAAAGTAAGCCTTTGTGCTTCCTTGTCTTTTAAAGCCAGAAAAGTATTTTGTTAAAGTCATGCTAGTTATTGGGGCCGCTGGGAAATGGAGACCTGGCAGTTCATCGGACTCACGGCTGCCAGTAGCTCCACCATCCCTTCTGTAGGGTGTAGCCCATTAGCTCCGTGTTTGTGGGGAGAGGGCGAGGGAGGAAGCCGTGAAGAGTTTGCTAGTAGAGGTGGCTTATGGAGATAGGGTTAGAGTCATCAGGCTGCACTTCCATTTTTTTGTCAGTTTTTAAAAAGCAATACTAAGTTAACAGGGTGCTGTTAGCCCATTGTTGACAGTTTGTACAGAAAAGCAACGCTTCTCAAGTGTTAGGTTCCAGAGTCCATTCTAAAAGAAATCAGATGTGATCTTGAGAGATGGGGATAAAAGTACTTTTCAGTTCTGATTCCAGGTACATATTTTATCCCTCTCAAAAAGACCTACCAGGTTTTATTTTATAATTCTTAGTAATAAGATCATAAATGACATAAGTTTTGTTGCTATGCATAAGAAGACCAGAAAGCTAATGAGACAATGATTTTACAATGTTTTCTTAATAGCTATTAAAATATCTAATTGGAATTAAATTTATATTTAATATTTAATAAAAAATAAATTTTATCTCCCACAAACGCTTAATATTCTTTCAGTGTCTATTTGGCACTAGTGGATACAGATTAGGTGCTGTAGGAGAAAACACTACCAGTAATCCCTAACTTTTTAAAGCACTTTTGATATGCCAGTCTATTCAAAGGCTCTTCACCTAATTTGACTTCTTAGTTCCTCATGACACTCCAGTGACGTGGGTATTACTAGTTTCGTGTTAAAGATGATGTAACTGAAACACAGAGAGGTTATGGAGCTCAGCCAAGTGCACACAGCCCAGCTAGTATGCCAGTAGTCAGGTGCCAGAGCCTGTTGCTGTTCAGGGCTGTACTTAAATAAAGATAATACAGACTGCCTTCCAGGGAGCTTAGTTCTGCATGTCAGCTGTTTTCTATAAGGTAGACAGTTCACTTCCTTCTAAATCCTTACAACAAGAATTATTGAAGAAGAAATTAATTACATTACCAAATTTGGTAAATCAGTTCCTTACGTGAAGCCCATGATAAAAGTGAGCAATTGTGAGCTTTAGTCACAACTTTAAATCAACATTATTTTTCATGTTAAAGTAACCTGTAGGAAATGATGTTAAATGCTTCTTTTAGCCATTTTTGTAGGTAATTTTCAGCAATATTCCCATTTGCTAAAACCTAATTTCTATGTCTACTCAAATTGAATATCACTATTTTAAATATAAAGTTGAACTTTGAAGCATAAAAGTATATACTCTTACAAACAATTATATAAAAGGATTTTGGTCAATGAGGTAATTGTGTCCGTGTGTAAGCATTCATGTGTATATATTGTATATGTGTAAGTAGATGTTTCCCTCTTCAGAGGACTATTTGTCATTTTAAGAATCAGATTCAAATGATAGTTTTAATACAATCTTGATGTAAAAATTCTGTGCTGTTATTAAGATTGCAAATGGAATTTACTGTAATTAATGTTGACTTATTATTCCACCTATTTTAAGAGGTATGATATTTCTTTGTGTACCTCTTTTAGAACAGTAGTATTTTCCCGTGCATCTCCTGTATATAACACATACTCAGATGCTTGATTTGCTCTTATGGCCGCATTCTGATTTTCCTAGCATGGGGAGGGTGCCTGATTGGCAGTTCTGTCTTGTGATCTGGCATGGCCCTGTTCGTGGTGCTGATTGCAGAGGTTGACTTGCTACAAATTGACAAATAAGCTCAAACATTAGTAATTGCAGAATCCCCTTGCATTTTATCTCAGCGATATTTTATTAAATATCTATGCATATGTATAAAATACGTGCATGTACATAATGGAATCATCTTTCAGGGGTCGCACTGGCAAGTCGCAGTGAATGCTCCATTTTACCTGAATTTCAGCTCCTCGGCTTCTTTAAATCAGTGTTTTAACTGGAGTTTGAACAGAATTTGAAGTTAACTTTGTTCTAGTCAAGACACCCCTGTGCATTTCTATTTGGTTGCCATTTTCATCACTATACTCTGTTTTCTTGATGGTATTTTGAGTGTTAATTCTGTAAAAGTTTTGATCTCATCTATAGAGATTGCATTAAATTTTTACCGCACATTTGGTTATGAAGGTACTCACCTTACGTTAATCAGATGGCCCGGCATAGATGAGTCTGAAGTGGTTATGGGAATTAGGAACTCCAGCATTGCTGGCTCTGGGGACGCAGCTTGCAGTGCGGCCTCTGAATGACTTTGCTGAGTCTTCTCCAGTGATCTCCTGCGCATCTCCCCATGCTGACTTCTCTCTCCTCTGTCTGTTCAGCAGTGGGAGACATTTAGTGAACGCTCTTCAAGCTCACAAACTCTGACCCAATTTGATTCTAACATTGCACCAGCTGATCCTGTAAGTCAATCACTTAGCTTGCTTGTTTGAAATTAATTTTATTAACCCAGTTTCCATCATTATGGTTTTTAGCTGATATGCATGATTCAGTGTAGTGCTTAGAGGGAAATTTGGCAGGCCTTTTGATTTTTGTGTGCTCGATAGTGGGAGGACATTTTTGCCATTCCTTGTAGTTTGTAGTTATTTTGGTGAGAGAAAACTTTCTGTTTAAAATCTGGTACATGTGTCTGTAAGGAGTATTTTGTGACAGTTGATTTGGTTAGCCATGTTACCATCTGCTAAGTGTATGTTCTATTCAACATAGACTGCTTGTTTCAGTGTAGCGACTTTATGTAAATATTTTATGTGTATGCTTTTACATCATGTAACATGTACTCTACATGTAAATATTTATGCAGTGTCATTTTTTAATATCCCAATAACACACCTTTTATTTCATGGGTGTGTTGAGTTCTGGTGAAGAGCACCGAGTTCATCACAATAAGAGCAAACTGGTCAGCTCAGCCCTGTCTGTGCTCCAGAGCCTCTGTCTTGTCTTCCTGTGGTTTTCTGTGTGGCTTTTTAAGAAATGCTACAAAGTTCACATCTTGATTTGAAAATAAATTCTATCCCTATAGAGTTATACCCCACCTGTCCCTCAAATGCCTGAAATCTTTTAAACTATAGCTAGAAATCATTCTTCTCACTGCTCATTCCTTTGTGTGGTTTCTCTTGTTTCTTTTCAAGAGGAGACATGCTCATAAGCATACTGCATAAAAAGACAAAGTAACTAGGAAGGAAGGAGAGTGTAAACATAGAAAGGTGCAGAGAAAGTGACACAGGACATTCATGTCTGTGCCCCACTCCACCCAGTATTGAGGTTTGAACCAAGAGCCTTGTTCATGCCAAAACTCTAAGCACTGAGCTCTCTCCAGAGCACAGGCACATTCTTTTTCGATGCTTTTGATCAAAGACAGCCAGCGTATATTCATCTTAAAGGGTCTTGACGTTTAATGTGGTTTGGGAGAAAGTGGCTTTTAAAGAAAATACCGCTGCAGCAGGAAGTTAATGAGGTTTCAGTGTGTTTTACAATTTTATAGAGGATGCTTTTATAGCTACTGAATTCAATTCGAACATGTTTTAAAAATGTTTTAAAATGTTGTTTTAAAATGTTTTAAAAATGTTTTAAAAATGTTTTAAAATGTTTTAAAAATGTTACGGCTGTAATTTATTGTTTCCAAGGCTGTTAGTATGTGGATGACTCAGGCATTTGCTGCTTCTTTGACTATGTTTAAACCTCTTGTCTCTGAAAATACTGAAATTTTGATACTTGTTCGAAGCCGCAGTTCTGGTCTCTTGGGATGTGAGAAGCTCTGTAACAGGAGTTTGCCTTAAGTTTCTTTTAGCCTTAAGCTTTATTTTTATTACTCCTGTCTTCTAGTTATTGTATAGTTTAACTAATGGAAATGTTTTATGAATTAGCAATAAAAGAAACTTGGTTTATTTTCTAACACTTAAAAGGCAGAGGAAATAATGACTGATAGTATAAACACTCTTCCAGACCAGGTGGGAACATCATTTGGGGGTTTTGCTTATTTATTTGTTTGTTTTTGGTTTTGTTTTGAGACAGTCTTGTGTGGCCCAAGCTAACCTTGAACTCTACTACCGAATGGCAGGAAATAAAGAAAAAAATATTTGATGTTCTTCTCATATCTTAGAATAAAGTCCAGATTTGTGAGTGCCAACTATGGTGTTAAAAAACTCTATAGCTCAGCAGGGCATGGTGACAAACGCCTGTAATTCTAGCATTTGGGAGGGAGAGACCAATGATCCTAGGCTACATAGAGTGACTCTGTCTTAAAAAAAAAAACAAGAAAAAACCCCCAAACTTTCCTGTAACACGACACAAGACTTTGAGAAAATAAGACATGGTTGGTTCATTGAGATTTTAAACTTGAATTTAGACTACTGAATTTGGTCATTCAGGTCATACTATTAAATACTTACACTCAGCTCTCTATGCCTGGGGGGTGGGTAGTAAATTTAAATCTTTGTTCTCTAACCCAGTCTCATCTCACTTCAGATTCTCAATTAGAAAAAACGCTCTACTTTGACTTAATTGTGTCCTCTCCTCTTAGTGTCTTACACTTCCTTTAATACCTGAGTGCTGCCTGTCCGCAGGCTACAGCCTGTAGCCACACTCTGAAATGACCCTTTGCAGGCTTGTATAAACAAGGATTGCAGTTAGTGAGTCAGGACTTGTTCAGCAGAATCACCGTGGGGGGTGGGAGCAAAAGCAAACAAATTCACAGTACTGTTCTAGTATGAACTCAACATTTTCATTGAGTGGAGTGCTTTTAAAGGTCTGTGAAAGCTCAGCCTGGTCTACTGACACTTGACACCTGTCACACAGGTCACCCTGTACACACCACAGCAGCAGCTTCACAGTTCTGGTGAAACTGAAGTGCTGATGAGCTCATTTCCATAAACTTGTTTTCTCTTCTTTCACTTCCGCTAGGGTGAATGGGATCAACACACCGAGGAAGTTCTAGACTGATGACAAGTGTAATGTACTAGTCTGTGTCCCGATGAGGGCTGTAGAGCTGAGCAGTTGAGCATGTAAAAGGGGGTTAGCTTGATCCACCTGTAAGGCCAACCAACTCAGCTGATTTGATAGCACCCCTTCTGTGATATTCTACAGAAATAAAAGATGCCAGAAGAAAGATTTCAGTCTTCAACAAACCAGTTTAATTATTGTTAATTGATGATCATGATAATGCTAATTGTGGTAATTATCATGGTATATCGCTGGGCAGAACTATAGGTAGAAAAAGGATGTTTGAGGAAGTGTTGGACAGAAGAAGGTCCATTATTTGTATGATGAGTCTTTTTTTTTTTTTTTTTTTTTTTTTTTTTTTTTTTTTTTTTTTTTTTTTTTTTAGCTCAGAACCCTTTTTTTAGCATTTAAGAGGAAAACAATAGGGCAGACAAGCTGTAACTCGGTGGTTCTCAACCTTCCTAATGCTGTGACCCTTTAATACAGTTCCTCGAGTTGTGGTCACCCTGACCATAAAATTATTTTCATTGCTATTTCATGACTGTAATTTTGCTACTGTTATAAGTCGTAATGTAAATACTTGATATGCAGGAGATCTCATATCTGACCCCTGTGAAAGGGTCTGTCAGCCTCCAAAGGGGTCACAGCCCACAGGTTGAGAACCCCTGCTGTGGTTGTTGGCAGCTGTCAGGAAGAGGGAGATGGAGAAGAGAGAGGAAAGCTATGGCTTTAAGGTAGGGTCTAGAAAGCTGGCAGGTTCTGCAGTGGAGGCTGGGAAGCAGCTGCATGACAGGAGGGGAGCAGAGTTCAGAGGATCAGGGATGCCCAGGCTTTGGCCAGTAGCTGAGAGAGAAAGACAGGAAAAGGAGAAGTTAAGGAAAGTGGGCAGGCTGCATTGCCAGCGGCCCCGTAAGTGGTTCCCTGTGTGTCCTGATTGGAAGTGGGAGTTAGCGAAAGTAGACCAAGGCCTTTGGAGCAGAGAATCTCTGAGCAAGATAAGTTCTGCATAACGATAGCATATGGCACACATATGTGCTGAGGGAGGCTGGGGTTACAGACTGTAGTTGAATCCAGATGGAGACATCTCAGCAGGCCAGACTGAGGAGGTCAGCCTCACTTGGTTGTCAGCTAGGAGCTAGCACCACGTGCCAGGATGAGATAGGCAAGGAAGGGAACTGGGGAAGCAGACTTGGCGGACGGTGTGAAGAAGTGACGGGTCAAAAGACGCTGAGCCCTTAGCACTAGAATGGACAGTAGGCAGGGTTGGACTAGACAGGAAGGGGTGATAGGATGGCGGGTGCAGGGAAGGGGCCAGCTAAAGAAACACAGCCTGGGGGCTGGGACCTGAGCCAGTGTAAGAAACAGTTTAGTCCTGAACCCAGAACCAAAGAAGTATGCCCTGACTCTGAAACCAGTGCCAAAGAAACACACTTTGTCCCTAGAATTAGAGCTAGTTAAAGAATATGCCCTGGCCTTAGAATTAAAGCCAAAAAGCTAAGAAAGGCCAGTGAAAGAAGCACAGTTTAGCTCTGAAGTCAGAGCCATCTCTGCCCCTGACCAATGAAACTAACCAATCCCTGAGCAGAAAACCTTCTCCCTGGAGAAACTCCGCCCCCTAAAAAATCCTATATAAACCACCCTGCCTGTTCAGTTGTGGGCAGTTCTTTCCCACCCCTGTAGAGGCAGCCACTCTCCTGGACTCCTCCTTCCCAAATACATCTCTTCCTCAAGAGTCTTGGGTGAAGATCTTCATTCACCGGCACAGAGAAGAAGAACCTTGCTAAGACATCCCTTAGGGTTCCTGGACCTTAGAGGGTGAGACCCTGTATCCCCTGCTGGACAGAAAGTTTCTGCAGCAGGCATGTACAAAATATTGAGAGATGAGAGTGCATATGACAGTATAAAAAAGTTCTGAATTATATTAATTAGGCACCCAAATACATGATACAGATGTGCAGTTGGAATTGGCTTTTGGGCAGTTTGAATAGGTAGAAGAAACTGAGCAGAGCCTGCTTTCTACTGGTTTTTGATGGTGGTGTGATGGGTTTTGTAGGGTTTATGTTTTTTGATTTGGAGACAGTAGATAAGAGCAGAGAGAAAGTATGACTTGTTATAGACATTCATGGTTCTTCATTAGCATATTAAAGTGAAAGTTTCCTGTCTAGCTGCATAAGCCACAAACATAGTGTATAATGCATTATTCTGAGGCTAGGCCTGGCCGTCCATGTTAAGCTCATCAGTATTTTGTTGTCTTCTGTGGGCCACAGAAGCCAGTGGACTAAAAGCTTTCAGACCATCAGCGGCCCGTAGTTGTTCAAGTACAGTGTGCTACTGAAAGCCGATGGGTTGGTACAGACTTAGCATACCTTTTGGGAAATTAAGGCTTAGATTTTTTTTTTATTGCATATGCAGTTTGTGTGTAAATAAAAATATGTAATAAAATTAGCTGGGTAAGGTGGTTCACACCTTTAATCCTAGCACTTGGGAGTTAAAGGCCAGTCAGAGCTCCGTGGTGAGACTGTGGTTTTGTTTTGTTTTTAAAAGGCAATGAAATTATATTCACTTGAAAGATACAACAAATTTAATGTTTCACCTCATAACTTAAGAGTATATGAAGGGTGCTAGAACAAGGCTCAGTAGTTAAGAGCTCATTCTGCTCTTGCAAAGGGTCAGAACTCGGTTCCCAGCATCTGCCGAGTTAAGCACTCTGAGGGATCAGATGCCTCTGGCCTCAGTGGGTACCTGTATCTACATACCCGTATCCACTCAATATATACTGATGGGTCTTACTTTCTGTTGCACCATGAGCCAGACAACTGATAAAGGAGACTTTAATCGGGCTGACAGTTACAGAGGGTACAGTCCATGATGGAGTAAAGGCATGGCACTAAGTGTTCAAACATAGGAGCCCACGGGGGCCATTCTTCAAACCACCACAGTACACAAAGAAAAAGAAAAAGAAATCTTTAAAAAGTGAAGCAAAAACTATAAAACTAAAGTTAAAATGGAAAAATCACTTGAGAGAGGAATAAATTAACCCAACTTTAACAATTAAAAGATCAAGGATTAGAACCATACAATTAAAAATCTCATTCAGTGAATGTATTGAAAATTTTGTGTCCAAGTCAACAGTCCGTGTAGAAGGGACACATTTACAAACCTTGGAGACAGTATCATGTGTAAATGTCTAAATTTGGAATAGGGGAATATATATTTTGTAAAAGCACCACACGCACAAACTATTTTAGTGGTTAATTAGACTAAGAACAAAATACAAAGAATACTAAGTATATTAATCATGCACTGGAAAAAATGACAAAGTGTATGTTTAAAAGCTGTATCATTTAGAAACAAACCAATATAAAAGATATGTACACACAGAGACTACAAGGAAGAAGTACAAACATTCTTTTTTGTGAGAAGCCACCAATACCCACCAGGTTAGCAAAAATGAAAATTCTAGCAATATAAAAAATTTTAAACTAAGATGTTATTAGTAAAGCCACATTTTTATAATCATAAATATGGCAATGTCTTAAATGTATTATTTTAAATATTTTTTGAGAATGTTAGAGAAATCAAAACTTTCACCTGTGTATAATATTGATATTTTAACTGTAATTTTAGAGGGACAGGGAAATAGAGGTTCAGGTTTATTGCTTATTTACATGAATTCTGGTTAGAGTCTCACTGGAATAGGAACAGGAAATTACTCGAAATGATTTTGTTCGTGTAATAGCTATGACAAATTTGTTGTAAATTGTTTAAGTTTAGACAGAGTAAGCCAACGGCCTGTAAAATAAAAGGCGCGTGCTGGTGTGTCCTTTTTCCCTCATCCGTTTTATCACCCGAACGGTGTCCAGTGTAAACTGAAGGTCAGTGCCCCGTGCTGCACTCCACTGCATTTCTAGACACTCACCTGGGAGGGGCTCGGGTCACAGGGATAGCATGGGAAGCATAGGGGAGCCCCGCCCTCCCCGCCCTGGCTCTCGGCTGCTCTGAAGCCAGGTGTTTGATCAGGTTCTGTCCTTCCCCAGAGGGTCTCAGCCACAGAGCTGGCCTCCTTCCTAGGGCTCCTCTCTGCCTTCCTTCTGGTTCTGAGACGTCTCCTTTGTCGTCCGCTCATCCTCTTTTCTTGGCCTTTACTCTTCCTTCCAGAAGTCACTACCATCAACTACTGTACTCCTGAAATCGCCTCCCAGGAGCTTAGACATATTTGATGTATTGCACTCATAAAATCCTGGCATGTTAGTGGGGGTGTCTTTCTTGTTCCTCTAAAGTAGTGTACTCCTTTATGGGTAGGAAGCATTTATTATACCTACAGTTGCAGTAGGACAGACTTCTAGTTAGTTATTTTTGTTTTATAGATTTCAAAAAAAGCAAAATTTTCTTAAGCACTTTCGCAAAAACAATTTTCAGTCTGTCACTTAGCTTTTGAGTTCTCATGAAATATTTTAATTTGCCTCAAAGGTTAACATTTATATAATCTCATCAGATCATTGCAGTTTGTTTTCATATATTGTTTTGAGCTATGTTTTTAATAAGCAAATTTCATGAAATTCTTTAATCATTCGATTTAAAATTACATTATGAAATCAAATTATTCAGCATGTAAACTTGATTTTCTTAAATGGAGCTTTTAATTTTTAAAGATGTCATGTTTGCATTCCTGTGAATGAGAAAAGCTTGGGCAGGAGCTTTCTGTGCTGTTAGTCTTCAGGATCCCACGATTCCTGACGCAGATCCCGTGTTTACTTCCTTTGTCTCTAGGACACTGCTATTGTCCATCCAGTTCCCATTCGCATGACTCCGAGCAAAATCCACATGCAGGAGATGGAACTGAAGAGGTCGAGCAGTGGTAAGGGAGACGTCGTCAGGCCACTGCATCTCAGCTTGCTGCTGGAATGCAGAGGGAATTCTTCTTCCAAGGGTCGAGTTTCTTTCAGAAATGACCGTTTTTGGTTTGGTTTTTTGAGGCAGGGTCTCACGTCATAGCCTTGGGTATCCTGGAACTCTTTTTGTAGACCAGGCTGTCCCTGAATTCACAGAGATCCACCCGCCTCTGCCTCTAAAGTGCTGAGAGTAAAGACATACTCACTCCACCACACTGACTCGTAATTCTTTATTTTCCTTTTAACCTAGTACTTTTCTACAATTGTGTGTGCCCCCAGAGCTGCATCTTTAAACAAATAGCAGTTCTTAAAAGGAAATTGTTTACCGTATAAAGCTTTAAAATGAGGGTGTTTAGGGGGAAATTTTACAAAATAAACAGGATCATTTGAAAATGAGACATTTCTGATATTCTGGAGTCTGGAGTTTTTTTGTTGTTTAGATTTATTTTATTTTATATGTATGAGTATTTTCCCTATGTGTTTGTGTATGCAACACTTGTGTGCCTGGTACCCGAAGAGGTCAGAGAGGCCACTGGATGCCTCCCTGGCATGGAGTTGCAGATGGTGGTAAGGCACCATCTGGGTTCTCACTCTGTAGCTCCGCTGGCCTCAGACCCTTCATCTCCTGCCTCAGCCTCCGGTGCTTCAGTGCCAGCTGGGCAGCATTGGGCCGGCCTAGACAATTCTCGGGAGCACTGACTGACTGTGTAAGTCAGCATGGACAACATTCACAGCCCAGACTTGGGGTGGTTTGTTGTTACCTGTGCGGCAGGGATAAGTTAACCAAGTGAAAATGCAGACAGATAAATTACCTCCTATTGTGGAAGGGAACAGAATTTCCCATGAACAAGTTTATAAATCGGCTTTATCAAATAAAAAGATTGTGTTGTCTTAAGACACTTTCTGCAATATCTAAATGAAGTCTTATATTGTAATGTGATCTCTTATTAATTTTATCAATACAAATGTCTGTCTCTTGTATTGTTGCCTCTTTTAAATTCTCTACTAGATCACACTAATCCCACAAGTCCATTGCTTGTGAAACCATCTGACCTTTCTGAAGAAAATAAAATCAACTCATCAGTGAAATTTCCTTCTGGAAATACTGTAGGTAAGTGAAAGATGGCATCATAGCTCACGTTTGAGTTTATGAAGTAAATTTAGAGTCTGGGGGATTGAGATACTTAGTAACACTGTGTTTGCTGCGTAAAATGGGGTTGAGTTTATAAGGGAGATTGGGGTGGGGTGACTCTTAAGGGACAAGAAAGCTAAGTGCATGGATAGAACCTAAAAGCTGGAAAGGAGAATGGGAGTGCCATTTTAAATGAGGAGAACAGAGAAGGCTTTATTAGAAGATAACGTTTGACTTAGAATTTGAAGGACAGCTGGGACTTATGGGAACGATGACTGAAACACAGGCAGCAGCCAGTGTGCAGCCCTCGGGTGGTGCCCTGGAGTAGAACCGGTGTGCTCAGCAGAGGCAGCAAGGGAGACGAGAGCAGAAGCAATGGTGTGAAAAGTCATTAGAGAATGTCCCATGGAGTAGTGACGGGAGATCTGCCCTTCTTTTTAAGACTCACCCTGCCTGTTGTAGTTCTAGACCCAAAGTAGGCAAGTGCTGAAACAGGAGACAGTTATGATAATCCAGTCACAAGAGGATGGTGGGTTGGGCTAGAATGGGAGAGGTGCAGGTAGTGAGAAGCAGCCAGATTCGGGACTATACTTTGTAACCTCTATAGGAAGACTAGAAGCCTTGCTTACCTGTGTGCTGTAGCGTAGGGGAAAGGAGTCAAGGGTGGCCTCTGCAGCCGAGTTTGGAAAACAGGCAGGCTCCAGGAGCAAAGAAAGCGCCTCTTCTCTGGGCACAGTGCCACCATGCCCAGGTAAAGAAAGGAGCTTTCTTTTCTTACACTATTTCTAATGTTTATTTGAAAGTAGCTATTTATTACTGCACTATAGTTCATACTTACTATGAAAATAAGAAAATGACTATTCATACTCTCAGTGTCCATGGTTAACCATTTTATTGTTTACTTTAAATCATATTTTGTGAATCTGGAATACAGAGTGACCAACAGTCGTTTCAAAATCCCAAATAGGAAATGCTTCAGAGTCCTAAACCTTTTGAGTAGCAAAATGCCATCACCTGAACTCTTGACAGATTGCAGGAAAAACAAAGGCACACTATGAATCTGGCTGTGCATGTGATAGTAGATATGGGACATGAATGGGTATGTGTTTAGACTTGGCTCTATTCTCCATGTATCTCATGTCTATGCAAATGCTTTAAATCTGGAAAAAGAGAAAATGGAAACCAAAAGCATTTTGGGCCCAAAGCATTTCATATAAGGGATATTCAACCATATAGTTATGTTTTTGTATGAGAAATAATTGTTTTATATATACATGTGTATATATATGATTTTTCTGATTTATTTTGAATATTTGTTTCATTAGATATTTGATCTAGATTGTAACTTGTTCTGTCCACCGTATTCCTATGCATGATGTATTTGGTTTTTACAATTGGTAGCACTGGAATGAACTGTTAACCTCTTTAGCAGCCTTTGAATGTCTATGATTTTGAAGCAGTGGAACAATCTATTGCATTTGTGGCAGAGAGTGAAAAGCAAAGAAATGAGTATTATTCACTAGGATGTATTTATTTACCAGCAGATGGATACAGTAGTTCAGACTCTTTCCCTTCTGACCCGGAGCAGATTGGGAGCAATGTAACTCGTCAAAGGTCTGTATTTATATCAAACTGTGTTGAGATCTCTCCATGCACTTTAGTATTTGAAGTTACTTAGGGAAATCTGTTAAATACCTGTTAGTTTATGTAAAAGACAAATATTTTGGTTCTACTTGTTAAAAAATAAAAGGGAAGCCTTATTGTTACTATTTTGTTTTTATGTATTTTATGAACGGTCTAATAAAAAGCTGATAATTTCATAATGAACCCTTTGTGACAGTAGAGCAGTGAGAGTCTTAAGTGATAAGCATTCGACTCTGTGGCAAGTACCCCCAGAACATTGTTTTGAACACCCAGAAGCATGTCCAAAGGGGAGCTGCCTGCTCATTCGGCAGGTATAAACAGTCCATGGGATAAGCAAAGGGTGCTGGTGGAGGTTTGTCTGCATGGACCTTACACCCACTCAGACTTACAGGATAGAAGCATCCTTCACTTCTCACACTCTGCATATGTTGAAAATCCCTTTGCAACATGCCCATGAGAGAGAGATGAACACCTGCCCTCAACTTCAAGGAACTTACTAGAAAGTCAGAAGCCCTCTTGTTTCCCTTCTTTGATGTGTGGAGTTCTGTGTTTCTTGGAGTTCTCAGCTATTTTGGAGTTTGTTCATTTTATCCCTGTATGTGAAGATCTGTTTGTCAGAGCCATGGAGAGCCTTTTCAGAATAAAAGACTTTGGTCCCAAAGAGAAGAGTGTATAGAGCTAGTTGAGTTTGGGTACAGTGACCTCTAAAGTGGGGTATCTTCAGTGACACCGCTTGAGCATCTCAGAGTGTAGCCAGATTGTGTCCCAGCTTATCACATTCGAGCTGTTGAAAAGTAACCGTGTGGAGATTCTCATAGTGTTTCAGGCTAGTGTTACCTCCGATTGAATGCAAAGTATCACGAGATTTGTGGTCTGTCCTGATGAAATCATGTTGACAGTAACTTCCAGTTTTTAACAGGTTTGTTTATGACTTCATAAATAGTTATTTGGCACATTAAGTAACTATTTGTCTCAGACACAGCATAGAGAGTGATGCTCTTATTAGTTGTAATACCTTCATAGGCACTGCTTGAAAAAGTGTCATTCTAATAGGGTCTTTGGTTGTTTAGCCAAGTTTGAAAGAATCAAGCTCCAGTATTGACATAACCAGTTGATGGGTGACTTTTGCAGGTCTCATTCAGGAACGTCACCTGATAACACTGCGCCACCACCTCCCCCTCCAAGGCCACAGCCCTCTCATTCTAGGTCATCATCCCTAGACATGAATCGGACCTTTGCAGTTACCACAGGTAGGGAGGGGCTAGGGAATCGAAATAGGCATTAACTATACTAATATACATTGTTTTAAAGTTAGTCCAAGATACAACTTCTTTTTGTTTCTCTTAATATGTTTTATTTTTTACATTGAAGAAAAATGTGAATTAAAGATGTCAAATGATCCCAGCGTTTGGGAGGCAGAGGCAGGTGGATCTTGAGTTCAAGGACAGCCTGGTCTGCAGAGCTAATTCCAGGACAGCCAGAGCTACACTGAGAAACTGTATCTCAAAAAACAAACAAACAAACAAACAAAAAACCAAAACAAACAAACAAGCAAAAAAAAATATAAAATAAAAACATCAGATGAAAACTACTTTTTTTTTGAAGTGGGGAGAATGTTGTTTTCCTAGTGACTGAGGTGTGTTTGAATACAAAAGTCATGATGGAGCTTGAGAGCCGCCACAGGAAATCGGGGAAGATGTGCTTGCATGAGTGTTGGGGGTGTTGTAGGGACGGCCAAGAACCATGACTCCAGGATGTCAGTGTTTCTACAACTGGCAGTGTTGTAACTACATCGATTGTTTTCATCAGTGTGATTAAAGGTTGTGATAATGAGGGAAAACGTAAGGAGTCAACAGACTATTGGACTTTGAGCCAAGAAAACTGGAAATACTGACAGTTGTTTACACAGAGATGATAGTTTTAAGTTAAAGGAAAGTTTTAAAGACTTTGGTCTGGTAGCTAAAAGAACAGTCGAGGAAAAAACTAAGAACAGGTTACTGTTAAGGAAGTAGGCAGGAGCTTGTCAACAGTCCCTCATGTAGTGGAGGTGATGAGAAATGAGCTCTGAAGAGAGGCCATGAAATTGGACCATTATGTCATGTGTAGAGCTTTTGGTTTGGGTTTTAAGATAGTCTCATGTAGCCCGAGCTGGCCTCAAACTCACTACGTAGCCAATGTTGACTTTGAACTAGCTTCTCATCCCCTTGACTCTACTTCCCAAATTCTGGCATTATGGGTATGAGATACCATGTCACCTGGTCAAACCTGAGCCTCAAGCATGCTAGGCAACTGCTCTACCGCTGAGCTATAGCCTCAGCCCCTTGGGAAGTTACCAGATTGTCTTAGACATGTTTTCTCGTGTGGTCACATTCACCTGCTTCTTCTCGGTAAAGTAACTACAGAATCACTAAAGAGCTGTGCATCTTCACACAGGACAGCAACAGGCTGTAGTTGTTGCCCACCCTCCTGCAGTGCCTCCAAGACCTCAGCCCTCCCAGGTAACTCTCCTGTGCTCGTGTTAGAAACGGCATATTGCCCTCCCTCCTCAGGGTCAGTTTGTCAGCTTAGACAAGTCATTCTATTTGTAATTATCTGTAAGGTCAGCACTTAGGTCAGTGACTTAAGTATTCTTGGGAGCTAAAGATTCCAGTAAGAATTTGGGTTACTAAGAAACAGATAATGCTGTCTTAAAGGGTTTAGCAGAACAGTAGGTTAGGAGAGGGAAATACCTGAGGATGTCATGGGTCCAGCACTGCCTCATAGACAGAATCCAGTGTCTCCCTGGACATTTGCACCCTTTCTGGTCAGAATTGAAGTAGACATATTTATAAAATAGTTGGGGACAGCCTTGGTGACTAGTAAAGTTAAAGAGCATATTGAGAAGATACAAGTGAAATGAAGGAATTAAGACCCGGGAAAAAGAATGGCAGAATGGCATCCACAGAGGCGTGTGTGTGTGTGTGTGTGTGTGTATGTATGTGTGTGTGTGTATATATATATATATATATATATATATATATATATATATATATATATATATATATATAGTGTGGGTGGGTGTAGGTGTGGGTGTGTGTAGGAGCCTGGCATCGTACTGAGAGAAAGCCAAGTTCAGCACAGACTGACAGACTGTGTGCATATGTATCTGAGATAGTCACTGAGTGTGACAAATGGAGACCACCATGCTGTGCACTGGCGATGCTAATAAAATGCATGTTCCTGTGTTCTAACCCACTGTCCAGGCACCTGGTCCCTCAGTGCATCGCACAGTGGATGCCGATGGGCTGATAACTCACACTAGTACCTCACCTCAGCAGATACCAGAACAACCAAATTTTGCAGATTTCAGCCAATTTGAAGTATTTGCTGCATCAAATGTAACTGAAGAACAAGACAACGAAGCCGAGAAACATCCTGAGGTCTTGCCAGTGAGTTTGCTGGGGTTCAGCTCATTTGTGACAGTCCCGTCAAGCCATATGTTGTAAAGAGGACTCTTGAGAGAGCAGATTCAATTAGCAGAGGCCTGAGTGAGTGAAAGGCCTGCTGCTGCCTCTTGTGGAGGATATCTATACCCTCCATCTGTGCTTCTCGGCTACTTCATTGGCCTCTAATGTCCGATGGTTGCAATATGATATTTAGTAAGTCAGATTCAGGGGTCAGGGACAGGGGTAGGTGTGGTGTGAAACACACATGCACCTGGTCCTGGTTAATGCTGCTCTGGGGAATTAGTACTAAGCATCTGGTTGTATGAATTGATGAAGATTTCCATAGGATAAGAAGCTATGTTTACCACAGCTACACACTTCAACACACACACTCTCAAAAACACCACCGTGCCAAAACCTAGTCTCCATTGACTGTTCTAGGAGACTATATATAGTTTTAGTGGTCGGGAATCTGGTGGCATTGTCTGTATGGATCTCTGGCTTAAGTCATTGAAAATAAATATGTAGAGTTGGAAGGAGAAAAGTACTACCGACTGACATCTCCATTCTCATTGCTCCAGCTGTTGAACCTCTAACTGCTGCAATGACCCATGTTAATTTGACTGGCATAACCTAAGATTCCATGGGTCTGAACCACAGAGAAGCTCTTACTGGAACCCCCTTAGCTGACTTGGCCCGTTAGGGGAGTGGACTGTGCCCAGGAAGGTGGTGGTGGACATGGGGGCAGAGGTAGACGTGCCCAGGGGACTGTCGTTCATGTGTTGGGATGGACGTGGCATCCCCCAGTCTCAAGAGCCTCGCAGCAGCTAGCACGGTCAGTGCCATGGCTGTGTCTACTCTCCAGTCTTGTTTTCCAACTTCAGCACTAGACAGTCGTCTGGCAGAGTTTTCTCGGTGTGTCTCATCCTCACCTCAGACTTCCTGTCAGTATGAACAGCTCCTAACATCTTACTTTGTTGCATGTTCTGTCTTTGCTACATATAATTGTATAGTAACGAGATAATGTATTCCTCTCTAGGCTGAAAAAGCTCCCGACCCCGCAAGCTCTCTTCGGGTCGCCCAAACAGATGGTAAAATCGAAGAAAAGACAGCTGCTAGTGTTCCTGCCAATGTGGTACGAAAAGTCTTTATACTGTGAACGGTTTGTGTGTACAGGGACTGCCAAGATGCTTGTCAAGGAATAAAGTCGGCTAGGCAGAGGATGCGCATCTCCAGTCCAGCGGCAGGAGGGTCACGACCTCCGGCCTGGGCGGCATGGTGATAAACATCTGTTCCTGTTTTTCCTCAGCTGTTGCCACAGATACATAAATGGTTGTAAAATGAGACAAGTAACCTCCTTTTTCACAGCAGGTGGCTTTAAAAAGGCAATTGGTGTTAGCACAATGCTAATTAAGCATGAATGGCGCTAAGAATGCTCGTTTCTCTTGTCGGGTAGAGCAAAGGCACAACACCTCTGGCTCCACCACCTAAGCCTGTTCGAAGAAGATTGAAGTCGGAAGATGAGTTACGGCCAGATGTGGATGAGCACACCCAGAAGACAGGTGTCCTAGCTGCTGTCCTTGCCTCACAGCCTTCTATTCCCAGGTAATCCAAGCTGTTCCTCAGTGCATCTCAGCACTAACACAAAGTGAGTTCAGAACACCGGACAGAAAGAAGTTCTTCTGGCAGCCTGAGTTCAAACCCAGGACCCTCCTGATGGAAGGAGAGAACCAGCTTCCACAAGTTGCCCCCTGACCTCCACACAGTCTGCCCTGCATATGGCGGTCAGAGGATATCTTTGGGGAGTTGGGTCTTCATATGGGTTCCATGGAATAAACTGGGGTCATCATGCCTGCGTGGCATGTGCCCTTACCACCTGGGCCAGCTTGCTGGCCCAACTTTTACATTTCTAAGAAAAGAGAAAGAAACAAAGGCACACAGCAGGAACGGTATGGCTCATAAAGCCAAAAGGATTCATTGCCTGGCTGTTTATAGAAAGTCTATAAACAGTGGGTGGCGGTGGCACACGCCTTTAATCCCAGCACTCGGGAGGCAGAGACAGGCAGATCTCTGTGAGTTCAAGGCCAGCCTGGTCTACAGAGCAAGTTCTGGGACAGGCTCCAAAGCTAGAGAGAAACCCTGCCTCAAAAAAAAAAAAAAAAAACAAACAAAAAACTTGATCCAGACTATTTCACTCCATGAATTCAACAGAAAAATAAAGTAACAGCTATGGTCTTGGGCTTCTGTAGCTTACATATTCTGTTATTGGAACAACAAGTGAGTGAGCTCTGCTAAGAAGGGAGAAGTTGTTCCTCCTCCTGCTTAGAAGTCAGTGGGAGTAAAGGGTTAAAGACGGGAAAGAAATGAAGGTGTCTTTGCCCCTGTGTCTTCTCAGGTCTGTGGGGAAAGATAAAAAGGCTATCCAGGCATCGATTAGACGCAATAAGGAAACCAACACGGTTCTGGCCAGGTTGAACAGTGAATTGCAACAGCAGCTAAAGGTAATGTCCTTTCTGAATCGGAAGGTCTGTGAATGCAGCACATCTCAGTTGGGGGGACTTGAATCTGAGCCAATAGCTCTTGTCAGTCTCTGAAACTTACGCTAAAATGCGTAAGCCGTTGACTCTTAATACTAAAAGGAACTTCCTAATACAGTTCTGGTGCACAGCGTCCTATCCTGCATATGTAAGACATCACTATTCCTATAACATTGTTAACCTCCATGAAGGAACGTCAAGAAGAAAAGTGGATTTTCTATCTCCAAGAGTACATATACGGCTCTGTGCTCCATGTAATACGTAGGCAGTTGGGCTATTACTGGTTTATCCTGTGATCACAGACAACTCAGATTCAGTAATAGGAACTTAAACCAGTCTAATGAAGACAGAGTGGGAAAGTTGAAATCATCTTGCCCGTGAAAAAAGAAGAGGAACCTTAAGTCACAGTAACGTTTCCTGGGCCAGTGAGGTGGTTGAGAGTGAAAACACGAGCCTGCAAACCTGGACACCAGGGTTCTACTGCTGTAACCATGGTGGAGGAGAGCTGACTCCCATACGTCGTTCTCCAACCTTCACACACACACACACACAATTAATAATAATGCTGAAGATTCCGAATGAAAAAGTTTTCTTTGTAAAACTGAAATTCACAATGAGATCTAGGATCAGATACCGTCACCAGAGGAAAGAGTTCATGTGAACACATTCATATACAATTAATTAAGGCTTTATTCAAAATTTGTGTGGTCATACCCATCTGCTACAATCACTAGCTCTTCTAACAATTAACCTAAAAGCATCTTAATGCCTGGGTCTGCCATCAGAAATGGCTTTGAATTAGTAGGATCATGTTTTCCTATTGGAAATGTACAGATTGCCTTCTAAAGTGAACTGGATTTAAAATAGGAATCACTCTCTCTTTCTCTCTCTCTCAAATAGAGTTGTGTTTGAAGCAGGGCTAGTGTTGTCAGGTTCTGTCTGCTTCTCCATGACTTGGACTTTGCATCTCTTTCAGGATGTTCTTGAGGAGCGAATTTCCCTGGAGGTCCAACTGGAACAGCTCCGCCCGTTCTCTCACCTATAAGCCGATGCCGTTAACTGTGAACATGCCCATTTTTAAGCAGTTTGGGGTTCAGAGCCTATTTGGAAACCCAAACCTTCAGCTCACTGCTTAATTGAACATTAAATTTTATGATTCTGTTTTGCCCTATATGTTCACCATTGTATTTAAGTATCTTTTATTTTTTAATTTCAACAATAAAAGGGTCAGGAGGACTTTTTCTGGAGGATGCATTGTGTTTGTTGGCATGCCTCACATTTCCTGTGCCATAACATAAGATAGCATTAATACTGGCCCCTCATAATATGTGGCCACACCATACCGTGACTGGATTTGCAGAGTGTGCTTCTCATCAAGCACAAACTCAAATCTTTGCAAAAGGAAAACGTTATCAGACTGTCACCGTCTCTCTATGTACAGAATCTGTTCTATAAAGGGTTTAAGATGAGCTCCCTACCCGGTGTTTGAGTCAAGAGCCTGGTATGTTTCTCAGAAACTCCTTCCCTTTCCTTTCCTTTTCGTGTAGAATTTCACCCATGACTTGTGTGTGTGTGTGTGTGTGTGTGTGTGTGTGTTTATGTGAGGGCATATTTATGTGGTGTAAGCTTCCGAACTATGAAGACAGGTCTTTCTTCCTGGTCCCCTCAAAGTGAAGGAAAGGGATGAAGCCGTTGCATGAGGAGTGGGGAAGCCATTTGGAAACATCACTGCTCTTTGCATGACTGAGGTGCTAACTCTAATCAAAGTGATACATGGACCAGGATCCTGCTTCAGTTGGTGAATGCTTGTCTTGCAAGGAAGAGGACCTAAGTTTGATTCACAGAACCCAGTTGTTTGAATTTTTTAAAGCCAGGCATGATGGTGTGCCTGTAATCCCAGCACTGGGAGGCTAGACAGACAAGTCCCTTGGGTTCTGGGGCCAGTGAAAGACCCAATCTTTAAAAAAAAAAATGTAGAATATGCCTGAAGAATGACACCTCTGATCCATCATAACAGAATCTGAAGCTTGTTTTATTTATTTGTTTGTTTGTTTGTTTGTTTTTCAAGAGGGTTTTTCTGTGTAACAGCTGTGTCTGTCCTAGATCTCGCTTTGTAGCCCAGGTTGGCCTCGAACTCACAGAGATCCACCTGCCTCTGCCTCCTGAGTGCTGGGATTAAAGGTGTGCATGACCACTACCAGGCTGAGAATTGTAATTTTTACACCAATAAGAAAATACAATATGCTGGGCAGTGGTGGCACATGCCTTTAATCCCAGTACTTGGGAGGCAGAGGCAGGCGGATCTCTGTGAGTTCGAGGCCAGCCTGGGCTACAGAGTAAGTTCCAGGAAAGGCGCAAAGCTACAGAGAGAAACCCTGTCTCGAAAAACCAAAAAAAAAAAAAAAAAAAAGAAAAAAGAAAAAGAAATATGGTTCTCAAATGGGTCCTAGGACTCATTCTCTCTTTCTGCTGGGCAGTGGTGGCACACGCCTTTAATCCCAGCACTTGAGAGGCAGAGGCAGGTGGATCTCTGTGAGTTCAAGGCCAGCCTGGGCTACAAAGCGAGTTCCAGGAAAGGCGCAAAGCTACGCAGAGAAACCCTGTCTCAAAAAACCAAAAAAAAAAATTAAAAAAAAATACAATATTTAATTTCTATATATTTTAGCCATAATTTAAACTTTCAAGAATTGGAAATTAAAGTTTCATTTTTGAAATATATTTCAGTAGCCTGACTTTACAATTCTACACTGTACCAATGAATTCAATTACCATAACACAACAGTGGACAAACTATGTCTACTAACAACAAAGTAGACAACAACATAATCCCAGCATACAGCTTTCACCAATCAGTCATTTAACTATGCCAAAGAATTCTTTTTTTACTCACCTAAAGTTTATTACAGGTGCTTGCTTTCTTTTTTTTTTCTTTCCACTAGATTTCCATTATTTTTTCATTTTTTATTTACTTATTTTTAAGCCAAGGTCTCTATCCCTGGCTGTCCCAGAACTCTGTATAGACCAGGTTGGCCTCAAACTCAGAGATCTTCCTGCTTTTGCCTCCAAAGTGTTGGGATTAAAGGCATGCCTGGCTACTTCTTTTAGTTTTTGAGATGATAGATCATTTTCCCATTTCCTCCTTCCAAACTTGCCCATAAACCCCTCCTTGCTCTCTTTTAAATTCATGGCCTCTTTTTTGGTATACATTGTTGTATATGTATACATATATGTATATACAATCATATTCCTAAATACAGTCTGCTCAGTCTGTAAATGTTATTTCTTTGCCTATTTTCAGGGCTGACCAGTTGGTATTGGATATCCAATCGTTGCTATGTTCCCCAAGGAAGACTGTTTCTTCCACTCTCAGCACGCCATGGTTGTCTATAGTTCTTTGTGTGGGGTTGAGGCCTGATCTTTCACCCATCCATGTTGGCTTTTCTATTGTAGCTGTCCTTGTTCAGCTCATGTTTAAATAGTCATGTTGGTGAGACTTTATGGGTGTAGCTCCTGACATTATTAGGAGACAAGTTCTCACAGAAAACTTCCTAGTCCTCTGGCTTTCACAATCCCCACCTCCCAACCCCTGCCCCCCAAATTTCTGCCTTCCACAATGTTCCCTGAGCCTTAGGTTCTGGGGATGTCTTGTAGATGAATCCACTGGGACTGAGTTCCGTAAATCTGCTCTTTGATTGGTTGTGGTTTTCTGCAATGATCTGTTTGTTGCAAAGAAAGCTTTCCTTATTGAGGGATAAGGACCACACTAACCTGTGACTAGAAGGACAGATATTTAGAATGAGTTGGGGATCATGCTGGTTTAGTAAAGTGGTGGGGGCAGGTTCTCCTCTGAGATCCATGACCTCACTAGCCCTGAGTAGTTGGCTAGGTTTCCAGTGCCAGGCCTGATTTCCTTCTTGTTGAGATGGTCTTAAGTCCAATTATAGAGCTGTTGGTACCCCCAGGAATACATGCCACAACTTGATTCTTATGGTTAGCATGCCATGCTGGTCATTGTAGTTCATAGACATCATAGCTAGCTAGGACTGTTGGTTGCTTCCCTCCTGTTGGAAGCTTACATGGCACCTTCTGGGTGCCTTGAAAGCTAGTCCTTAGGGAGGAGTCTTCAACCCATTCCATTTCAGGAGTCTCTGGGCCCTGAGTCTAAAGTACAACAATTTCCGTTAATTTTTACAGATTATTCTAATTTTTATGGGTGTGTGTAGCTAGAGTTTTCCTGCCTGGCCCACAGTCAGGACAAATCTCTGTCACCTGCCAGTCCCACAGCCTCTCAGACCCGACCAAGTAAACACAGAGACTTATATTGCTTACAAACTGTATGGCCGTGGCAGGCTTCTTGCTAACTTTTCTTACAGCTTAAATTAATCCATTTCCATTAATCTATACCTTGCCACGTGGCTCTTGGCTTACCAGCATCTTCACATGCTGTTTGTCATCGTGGCGGCTGGCAGTGTCTCTCTGACTCAGCCTTCCACTTCCCAGCTTTATTCTCCTCCTTGTCCCGCCTATACTTCCTGCCTAGCCAGTGGCCAATCAGTGTTTTATTTATTGACTAATCAGCAACACATTTGACATACAGACCATCCCACAGCAGGTGTGTGTGTTTTGCATGTATCTCTGTGTACTGCGTCCATACCTGGTACCCATGGAGGCCAGAGAGAGTATCAGTTTCCCTAGAACTGGAGTTACAGGTTATAATCTACCATGTAGGTCCCAGGAATTAAGTCTGGGCCCTCTGGAAGAACAGCCAGTGCTCTTAACCAATGAGCTGTATCTCCAGTCCCATTCATTCATTTTTGTTACTTAAAAATTACATTTTCCCACCAGTGCATTTCTAATAGTATTGTTTTAAAAAAAATGTTAAGGTTATTTGGAAGAGCCAAGAATTTGATCTTAAAGCAAAAAGTAAGAATTATAGAAAACAAACAAAACTTGCCAAACTTTTTAGTACTTTAAAATGGCATATTCTAATGCCTTTCAAAGAGGCACATTCACATTGTTTGACAAGTGCTTAAGAAAGCTGCTATTTCTATTTCTTAGACATATCCTTAAAATCATTAATTGCTTCATGAAAAAGTTGATTGGTGAATCCCAAAATTCAAGTATTTTTCTAGAATGCTCATGAAAGAAACATTCATTCTGATTTTTCACTACTCATTTTTAAAAACCTACACGTTTTTTCTCATTGCTCATCATGTCAAATTGTTTTAAATAATGCTTATGAGCAGTAGCTACCGAAAGATGTGGTTCAAAATTTTAGACTTGTTCTTAGATACCCCACATAGTTTAATCATACATTTTAAAAGTTGAAAGGAACCTCACAGATGGTCCTAGCTCGTCCATCTCCTCAGCGTCCATGACTGATCCCTCTGTTTCTCACTAGATGTTCTGAAGCAGAAAACATGGTATATGAATTTCCAAGAACCTTCTTGTCTGTTTTGAATCTAGTCTTACTTCATACTGCTTCTGATTGCAGTTTGGAGTATAGACAACCAAAGGAATTTATCATCCGCCACCTCAGTAGCACAGATCCATTCACGTTTTGGACCTTGAAGAATGAATGCATTCTTGACATCTGTGAAAACATTTGAGATACATTATTTTTTTTCATCTATTGAAAGTATACCACTTATTGATTTTGACTGTATTTATAGTTACATAACTCATCATTGCCTGATTAAGGAACATCTTTCTTTTTACCTGCTTAGTTTACTTCACTTAAACATAATGTTCTCTGTGTTCATCAGTGATCTCACATATGGCAAGGTTTTCTTCATGGCTAAGCAATACTGCACTTGAGCTACACTGTTTAATTTTCAAAGGCAATAATCAAAAAATGTTTTAAGTTCAAAACTTGACTGGCTAATCTTAGAATTAGCCTATAGTCAAGAATTCAAAGTGAGTACAAATATAATTTAGAAGATTGTCTTCTAAGCAAAATTGAAGCATCATTAAAAATCCTATCTTTATCATTATTTGTCAGTTATTTTGAAGACCAGATGATAGATAATGTGAAGCTCTGTAACCCCTTACTTCAGTACCTCTAGAAAGATCTGGAATCAGTAAAAGCTCTTTCCTGGTGGCTGTGGAGAGGCTAGACTTGGAATTGCCTTAGCATGAATGGCACAGCCAGCCGTGGTCTTAGTGCCTGTGCCTTTATGTAAGCGCAGCTGAAGATGGCAGTGGGAGGGACTGAGGAAAAGTGCCCGGTACTAACCGTACTCAGTGGTTAAAGGCAGAGCGAGACTCGGGAGTCAAAAACGTAAGTAAGGTCTTGGTTCCTGCTTTAAGCTGAGGTCCTGTCTACACACGGGGAAAGTATTGCAGGGAGAAATGTTACCTTCCAGTTATCTGTCCTAACAGAAATGTAGGAAAGAGACAGATCGTGAGAAATAGAGGAGGTACAGTATGCAACATTAAAAATAAGCACCTCCCGTTTCAGTTGCGTTCTTTAATGACATGCTATTTCTATTGGAGTTACTAAGCACACTTTGTAAACACTGGCCCTTTTAGAGAGGAACTAGCTAATTGCTAATTTAAGGAAGAAAAGGACACTCAAGTCTGGAATAACGACTTACTCCTAGCAGAATAGGAAAAATGATAGAGGGCTGGGACTATAGCTCAGTGAGGTACTTGCTTGGAATGTATGAAGCTCTAGATTCTATCTCCAGGAGTGCCACTAATGGTGATAGATGGATGGGTGGATGGATGGGTGGATGGATGGATGGATGGATGATAGGTAGATAGACAGACAGACAGATACCTGAAATAGCAGCTCAAGCCTGTAGCATCTTCAGAAAGTGTAAGATAGTTTCACAGAAGCCCTCAGGATGATGTGGCCCTTGCCTATCTCTGTGACTAAAAGTTGGTTTCTGTTGTCCAAGGTACGTTTCTGATATTGCCAACTTTTGTTTCTTCAGAGACAAGTTAATGAAATCTTAGTATTGGTAATTGTTCACAAACTAGCCAATTGCTCCAGCCTTTCCCCTACTTGGATATTTTTATAGTTAATGAGTTTGGTATGAGATAGCTTTTCTCATGAAAGAAAATACATACATTTGGAGTCTGGAATGTCTTCTACGAGCATCCTGGGAAGGGCCACTGATGCAATGAACTGGTAAGTTGTTTTAGAAGTCCTTTCAAATGGAGTATGAGATGTGCCCCGGCTGGTAACAAGCAGTGCATCATTGAAGAGGAAGAGGCTGAGATCTCGGGTCTCTTCGTAGAGCCTATTAGAGTGGAGAGAAGAGCTATTTTCATGGGTATGCATCTCGTTGAACAGTTAACCGTCTTTAAATTGATACACATATGATTAAGACCTTATTCCACTACAGACCTTTTGTGTAATTCATGGAATCCTTGGTAAAGTGGTCCTGCATCTTCTCTCAGCCCAATAATGTAGGCCATCAAGGTATCTGATAGAATTATTTGATCTCATCCATTAGACAAGTATTTCATAATGTGAAAAACATGAAAAGTGAGGACTGGGAAGATGGCTCAGGTTAAGAGCATGTGTTGCTGTTGAAGAGGACTGGGGTTCCATTCCCAGCAACCAAATGGTGGTTCACAGCCATTGTGGCCCCAGTTCTGGGCACCCAGTGCGGCCCCAGTTCTGGGCACCCAGTGCTGCCTTCTGACCTCCGCTGGCACCAAGCCGCACATGGTGTACATGGAGCAGATGCACGTAGAGGAATGAACCCAGCTGCTGGTCTAAATGAGCATTGACTTTTCCCCCCTCCCTCCTTTAGTAAATGAAGTCGGTCATGACTTCTCATCACTTCCATCAGGTTTGGTGGTGTGCTGTATGTATTTGGGTGACTGAGAACCATACGGGTTTGCTTAGTTTCAGCTAAGATTGACACATCAGGTAGGGAAATATAAGGGAATGTTGTGAGTGGAGGCATCCATTGGAAACCTGGGGGACCCATTAGAAATCAGGCATACAGTAGAAACTTGGGGGAGAACCATTTAACTATTGGTTAGAAATTAATTTCTTACTCCATTTGGAGAGAAATTGAAAGGGAGGTAGCTCAATATCTTTATCCATATGAAAAATAAAAAGTAAATTGTTCTTTGTGTTTATTGACATTGCTAAAAATGGTCAGCTGTAGGCAAAGAGCAGACTTTGGTGTGCTTTGTACCTCATCTATGACCCTCTGATTTTTGCTTTCGGCCAGGTTGCTGGATGATTCTTTGCATATAATCAAAATCTTTACATGAGCTGTTATAACTGTCAGGGTTTACAGTGAGAAGCAGTTTGTCAAATGGTTTATTTTTGTGAAGGAGTTCTATATTGTGTACAAAACTTGATGTAGTTCATTATAATTCACTTTGTAATGACTGATATTTTATATATACACACACACATACATATGCTGACCTGAGTTACCAGGATATTGTCATATTGGACTTTCTATGCATATTGGGGTCTGTACATTTCTGGCAAGCCTCTAGTGACTCCAGTTCCACAGATCCAGCCAGGCTTTGAGAAGTAGGACATTTAAGTCATTTTAGTTACATCTGTGCCTAAGAGCTGGACCAAAGACTGGATCAGAGTTAGGAAATTTCAGGTAGAGAACACTTTAGGCTCATTTTAGATGCTTGGGTATGCAGGTAAATAAAAACAGTGGTCATCAAGCACTAGAGTCAGCTCTTGCATGTAAACATTTCCTCCTTTCTATGGTTATGATTTATGCTGCTGTCAGTGGGTTGCTTCACATTTACTTCTATTTGGGGGGGTGCTTTAGATCGAGTTGATGAGGTACTCTCAAAACTAGGACAGAACTAGGAAGAAAGGAGAGAGAAAGCCAGAAAGGGTGATTGATCAACCACATGTAGGAAAAGGCCGCTTTCACTAGGTAAAGAATTTTACCATGTTGTTTCCCGGGGGATGGGGAAAGGTTTTGCCACATAGCCGATAAGAACAATTCTTTTTTTCTATATTTAAGTTTAGAAAAATGTTAAAAAAAAATGGCTTTATGATAGGAAAGAAGCTTACAGGGTGCTATGAAGAATGCCATTGAAACATGCTTGCTTGAGTACTAAATGTCGGGCTTTCCCCTTTAGAATGGACAAGGTTGAGTGACAGGAGTGGGGAGAGTCCTTGTGTAACCAGTGAGGCTCAGAGAAAGGAGAGCGCTGCACACTAACGGTGTGTGGCCACTCAAGGGCAGTGGAGGAGGAACTTTTTACATGTGTGTGTCTGATTGGCGTTCACCCCTCGGTGCTCTAACAAGTCCCGTGACAAGTCACCACGAGCTCTCCAAGTTCTCCAAACGAGCAAATCAAGTAATTCCACCTGTAATACTGACGTAATGAGCAGCCAGTAGTTTAGACAGTGGTCTGTCTTCCACTCCAGGAACCCACCAGACTGTCACTGAGCTGAGAAGACACTCTTTCTTGACTGGAGGACAAGGGTGGCAGGCATGGCCGTTCAGAAATATGACCCCAGAGTTCTTAACAAGGTCTTTAACAAAAGCCTGCCCCCATGGGGTTCTTTTAGCAGCCTGGGAAAAGGGGCTTCTTAATCACTCCATTCCCCACAGCCTTCCTATCACTTAGAGGAGTGGAGCCCACCTGTAATCCCAGTCCTTGGGAGAGCTAAGGCAGGAGGACATCCACAAGTTAGAGACCAGCCTGGGCCACGGTGATGAGAGAACTGCAGAATGTGTCCCTCCTGTCACATCTTTCTACCGCACCCGTAGGACAACTGTATGATTACAGTAGACAAAAACACAAGGCTTAGACGCCGTGGAAGGAGTCTTGGGGTGGAAAGATGGTTCAGTAGTTAGGAGCGCTTACTATTACAGAGGACCTGGATTTGGTTCCCAGCATCCACATGTAGCTCCTGTAACTCCAGTTCCTAGAGGATCTGACACCCTCTTCTAGCTTCCATGGACACCAGGCACACACATGGTCCACATGCATGCATGCAGGCAGAACACTCAGACTATCTTTTATTTTTAGGAGTCTTTAAGACTAGGCCTGGACAAAATAAGGCCATGAGGGGAAATGGCAGCCTTTCACTGTAACAACAATAAGCCTAGCCTAAGTAGGGGGCATGAAACCTCACACCAAAAGGCCTGTTTTGGTTTGTCCGTGTTTTTCCAGCTTTCAGTAAGTGTTGAGTGCTGAGAGGCAAAAGGCAGAGAGAAGAGAGGGGGCAAGCAAGCATCAGAAGCACAGTTGATATGGCAGAAATTTTGAAACATTCAAATTAGGAATTTAACCATGGTTAATATGTTAAGAAATCTAAAAGGGACAAAAATGGACAAAGCAGAAGAAAACCAGGTAATAGAGTAATAGAAACTCCTACAGAATCAAAGGAAATGGCGAAAATAAAATACATTGTAACGAAGAATCCCATTGGTGGGCGGATGGGGAGACCCCAGCTGAGTTAGGAGTGGCAAGCTGGAAGGTGTGAGGAGAAAAGTCGGAAACTGAGAAACAGGAACAGACTGAGGTTGGAGAGAAGAGAATAAACGAAAGGCCAGTCGAAAAACAAAACAAAACATACATGTCATGGGAATACCAGGTAAGGAAGAGAGAGAAGAACAGGAGAAATCCTCCAAGTAAGTTTGCTTAGAGGATGGAGAGATGTCTCAGTGGTTGTCTGCTGTTCTTCCAGAGGACATGAGTTCACTTCCCAGCACCCACACCATGGCTCATCACTGCCTGTGACTCCAGCTCCCGGGGATCCAACACCCTTATCTGACCTCTGTACACCCAAACTCACATGTGTATATCCCGACAGAGATACATGCAAACCACAGTCCCAGAAAGCTCCAAAAACAGACTAAATCTCTACACTTAGGCATAAGGCACCACTCCATCAGAAACTCAAGGACAAACTTGACTACAAAGAACAACAAAAGTCTAGATGAACAAGGATAAGAACTACTGTGAGCTTCTCTTCGAAACCGACCAAGCAAAAAGAATGGTGTAAAATCCTGAAAGAAAGAAATCGCCAACAACCTAAAATTACATAGCCAGCAAAATTTTTCTTCAAACATAATGGACAGTTTCTCAAACCAAAATTAAGGAAACATGTTGCCAGTAGTTAGGTGAAGACATGAAGACTGACTGTTCAAGAAGCAATACATAGAGTAACCCAGCCTGGATCAGCTAGCATGTGCCACCATGCCAGCTCCTTTAGACTTGTGGGGTCAGAGGGCAGCTTCTTCCCACTACTGCAGCTCTTAACCATCGCTACCAACCAACAGTGCTAAGTCCGTGAGGCAAAAGACACTCTGTTGTGATTTGATTTGTCTCTCTCTGTTCACATTGATTTCCTTGTGTGGGAAGGTCAGAGGAAAACTGCAGAGGTCAGTTCTTTCCTTCCACTGTCAGTCCTGGAGATCGAACTCAGCCTTCTCATGGCCTTCGATTTTCATTCGAGATCTTCAGGTGGGCATGGAGGTGAAAGGAGTGACCCATCTACCCCACTGCCCTGGCACCTTTTGATCTAGTTTGCTGACATAATCATTGAAATAAAATTATGTGTTGAATAATTTGCCTTTGCCCTCAAGACTGAAAACATTGACCATTTCCTAAGATGGGGATCAGGAAACTATGGTCTGTCACCTGTTTTGTAAATAAAGTTTTATTGGCACATAGCCACAGCTGTTCATTTATGTAATGGTACTGTTTATGAATAGAGCACTATTGTGTAGCTGTCTCTGCTACAACAGAAAAGGTCATTGCCATAAAGCTCATTTGGCCAGCAAATTCTAAATATTTGTTCTTAGGACCTTCATAGAAAAACTTGTCCATTCTTGTTCTAAAAGAGCAACAGGAAGACTAATTTATAGCCTTTGGCATCTTTCCACCTGTTCCTACACTTCTGAGCATTATGAAAAGTAAATATGGTAAAGTCATTTTCAGTGTTAACTTGATCAGGAATCTAAGGATAATAAAATGATCCTCTTGCTTTTTAGCATAATATTGGTGTGAGCTCCCACAATGCTTGGCTCTGATCTCATTAGGAAACTAACCGACCTTGAGAAGGTCTGCTGTGGGATTTATAGTCTTGGCGGACACTGTTTTCTCATTCTGCCATCTAGAATGCAAACAAAATGATAAAGTGTCGTACATCACCTGTAGGCATATGCGTGTGACTTTGATTCAATACAAAGGTTCTCTTGACTGCACACAAGGTCAAGCATTGTACTGAGTGCCAGGGGTGAGCAATGAGCAAGACAATTTCTGCTTTGAAGGTGTCCGTAGTCTCGGCCAGCTGCTGCTCACCTTGAAGAGAAGTCCATTGTCTCCCCACAGCAATGAAGTTGAACTACATCTTGGATCCTGATCAGGTATCGGTTTACTTCTGATAGGGTCTATAAAATAAAAAGTAGGATTACGATTATTTGAAATCCCATTAGTGCAGAACTGTTGTACATCCCAGAGCAGGCAGATGTTGACTAGAACTTAGTGCAGGTGTAGAAAAACCTGTCTTTTCTTACTTTATAATACAAGCTTCCTTTAGCAAACCAAAGTGACAACGAAAACAATATTTGAGGCTGTCAGTTTTTTTAAAGCTTTCGAGATATTTTCTTTGACACTTTTCCTACTGTCAAAAAACAAAGTTAGGGAGGGGATAAAAGGACTGTCAAGAAAAAGGGGCAGATGAATTAGTAGCATTAAGACGTAGGCCCATGCATTGCTCTGGCCATGGGGATGCCTTCTCAGTGTGCACAGAAACCCCAAAGATAAAGTTCTGTGAGTTGTAAGAATACTTTTGCAGTCCAGTTAATCACACTGCTCTTTCCGTACCAAGACAAGAAGGAAATTAGGACAAAACTACTCCCTCCTTCTCCAATTTGACCAAGTAAAAGTACCTCCAGTTAATCAATACTTTCATTCATCATCTATCCCAAGCTCCTGCTGAATGTTAGACACCAGAAAACAAGGCAAAGCTCGCACATGGTGGGGCGCCCAGTCTGTGAAGGGGTGAGTGCAGGGCCATATGACAGGGCTGTTCATAGGGAGGATATGGAACACCAAAGAGAAAGCTTCCAGCCAGAGACCAAGGAGACTTAGATAAGATCATGACTGATTTCATTTTAAATGTGTGTGTGTGTGGTGTGTGAGCACACACGAAGGGCAGAAGGACAACGGTTGTCCTGCTCTATTGCTCTCTGTCTTCTTCCCTCCAGACAAGGTCTCTTGGGAAGCTTGGAGCTGAACTGGCAGCCAGCTAGCCCCAGCAATTCTGTCTCCTCCCTCAGCACTAGAGTTAAAGGTGTCTGCCTGTGGTCTCCCTGGCGTTTTACATAAGTGCTGGAGACTTGAACTCAAGTCAGCATGCCTTTGGAGCAAGAGCTCTTACCCACTGAGGCATCTCCACAGCCCCTGACCTAATTTTGAAAGGGCTAATAGCACTTATCCAGTGAAGTAGGACAGGAAGACAGTTTCGAAGAAGAAAGCATATCTTCAAAGAGCAATGGCAAGAGGGTACGTTATTAAAGAATGGAGAGTATGTATGGTGGGCGCCACGGGTGGTAGGGGAGTCAGAAGATGAAGGCGAACAGACAGGTTTACAGAGGGATAGATGGCTAACAGGTTCCAGTGTGTGGACGTCTTCAGTGCACTGAACCTTGCACCAAGGACTTCATCAGTCAGACAGAGATCGTGTAAAACACATGACCGTGCTGTGCTCAACTCACAGGGAGTCATGATCCGAGTACCACCAAACAAGGAGCTACTTATAACCTTGGAAGATCACAACCATGGGATAGGTAGGGCCCAACTCACATACGAATTGTCTAATGCAGATAACAGGGATATGTTAGTTACATGGAAGCCTGCAGTGCTTGGCAGTAAACAGCATCCCACAAAACTTAGCTGCCGCAGGATCTCCATGTCTCTTCTTGCCAGTGACAAGGTTATACTCATGAGTGTGAGATGCAGCAAAAACATCAGTGTACGTACAGGGCACCCCGAGATGATCGTCTGTACATCGGACAGCTGCTCTTTCATATTGATGTTTTCCTTTATCTAGAACACAAGGTTATATTAGGCAAACAAAGGACATGACATTTTTATTAATATTTGTGACACCTAGAAAAGAGCTTGGTACTTTATAAAAATACCAATTTTCTGGACCCAGTGTTTTAATAACAGAAAAAGTCATTTCAGGGTATGATGTGCTTATACAGTATATAGGGAATAATGACTACTTTAGTTACTGAGTAAAGTGACTTGACTTTGGAAGCAAAAGATTTTACATTTTGGCTCTTATCTATACAAATCCAAATTTTATGTACTTTCACACTAGAAGAGGTGGTACTGGGGCTGTGACTCGGTGACAGAGTGCTGTGGATGATTGATTAATAAAATGCTGATTGGCTAGTAGCCAGGCAGGAAGTATACACAGGACAAAGAGAGGAGAATTCTGGGAACAGGAGGGCTGAGGCAGAGAGACGCCACCAGTCGCTGCCATGATGTAAAGTACCAGTAAGCCACAAGCCACGTGGCAAGGTATAGATTAATAGAAATGGGTTAATTTAAGGTATAAGAACAGCTAGCAAGAAGCCTGAGCCATTAGGCCATATAGTTTATAAATAATATAAGTCTGTCTCTGTGTGTTTACTTGAGTCTGAGGGCCATGGGAGCTGGGCAGGAACAGGATAGCTTCAGCTACAACAGAGTACTTGCCTAGTATGCACAAAGCCCTGGGGTTGAGTCCAAGCAGTACATTACCTAGGAATACTGGGGAATGTCTGTAATCCCAGTGCTCCAGAAATGAGGGAGACAGGAGGATCAGAAGTTCAGGGTGATCCTTGGCTACATATCAAGTTCAAGCTAATCCGGGACACATTAGACCCTGTTTAAAATGAAGTGTGCGGGGGAGCACTGTGACCATACAGTTATCTGGAAACATTGTCTCACCCTGTTTGGCTTGGAATAGATGCCTTTTATGTCCAAAATTTGTGAAATAGGACTTTGGATTTAACTTTAAAAGGGGAAAAGAGGACATCCTGGGTCTTCAAGAGAGACCACCACAAGAGCACAGAAACATTCTGAAGGGTACACGTGAATATCGGCAACCCACCTGCTCTATGTAGTCTTCATATTTCTTGATTTGATCAATTGCAGTGGTCAGGTCCCCACGGTCTGTATGTCCTGCGGGAGTATGGAGTCTCAGAGCATAGAGCAGGTGAATATATTCTCCAAATCTCCGGGATGGGTACAGAAGCAGCTCTGGCAGGCTGTACAGGGCATAGGGTAGGGTGCCCTGGTTAGTACTTTTGATCATGGAGAATCTGCCCTTGAGTGCCCAGCTGTGCTCTCCCTAGAAACTCACCTCAGCATTCTGGTAACAATGGTCTTATCATGCCTCTTCAAGAAAGCTCGGAATGCTGGGGTCATTTCTCTGCACTAAAAGGTGAGAATTACGTTGTCAAATCTTTGCTCTGTCAGAGAGTTATAAAGCCTTGTGTTCCACCAGCAAGTGATGATCTACGGAACACCAAAGCAAGAAGGGAGCATCTCCATCTAATCGAAGTATCAATAGTACTATTCATGTGTTCTAATACATTAACTCCAGTATTTTAATTATGCCACAGATCTACCCATATCCATTAACTTAATCAATAGAGAGAAATGGAGATTTATAATTAAGATAGGATTGGACTGTAACTAGAATAAATTGAGTAGGTGACCTTGTCAAGTTACCCGACTTTCTCATCTGTAAAATGAATGGAATCTCAGAGTGAGGGAACGGAATCCCACCCATAAAGGGTCTGCCATGCAATAAATCCAACTTAATTTCTGTAATCACTGATAGTCACCTTTAATGCTGTCAGTCATGTTTTCCAGAGTGATACTACAAAAGTATTCCACTATTCTTAATGTCCGTGTCAAATGCACTCATTTATCACCACGAGTATACCCGTGAAACTATGTCCTTCCATTCAGTGTGTACACGTCTAAAAGATGTCAATATTGCTAATGTCTGAGTCCAAGATTTGCTGATTTCAAGCCCCCCAAATATTGTAGAAATAAGGTCATTTATACCTGCAAACAATTAAAGGACTTAACAAGACTTGGTGGTGTTGGAATAATAATAGCTACCGTAGTTAAATGTATTGAGCAGCTGTATGCACTCCTTGTGCTAATGAAGAAGGTATCAGTATTGGCCATGGCTATATAGGTTTTGCCACCAGTTTGTTTCTGATGCCACTCATTGCTCTAATTCTTGACCTCAAGTTCAAAAGTCATGGTCAAGGTGTCCATTGAGCCAACCTTGTGTGCCCTTTCCCCTGCCGTTGCAGCAGCAGAGTATTCAGAGCTCACAATCTTGCTCCAACTTGTTCAATGTCCTGTCACTAAGTGGCTGGAATATATGAAAATTTGGCAGTGTATATGAGGATTGCTACAGGTCAACTATCAGTTCCTGAGCTCTGCTGTATGCCCACCGCTGTGTTGGCCTCCATGTCAAGGTCCCTGTCCTCAAGAAGCTCCAAGTATATGGGAGGAGACCTGAGAGGGAGCAGCTGAGAAACACCCCTCCCCATTTACCTCAGTCTTTTGAGTTGTACAGTGTTAGCATGGAGGTAACAGCCACTTACCTTCTCGATGGTTTTCAGAACCACTGGATAGTTGTTGAAGAAATTGGTATATGTGTTCAACTGCCTTCCAAACTTTATGAATATTTCTCCCACACAGTGGGCTGGGCTCCATTCCTGTAGTCTGTCTCTTAGGTTATCTAGAAATTCTCTACAACACGAGAAGATTGTATCTAGAGATAGGAGCCTGTGAGAGCCTCCAAACATAAGCAATGAATTCATTGGTATAGGCTTTTCTGCCTAATGTTTTGTGGTAGGATTTGATTTTGACCAATTGAGTGCTTTACCACAGAGAAGTCTGAATTTGACAGGATTAAGAGAGCTGGGCAGTAAGGGAGGAGGTTGGCTGTCCAGGAGCCCATGTTTTACATTAATCTTTTGTCAGAATCCAGCTTCCTACAATAGAACCACTTCTAACTGTCCCACCCTCAGAGAGCCAGAGCTATGGACACACTCACAGTCCTCTGAGGAGAATGGAGCCTTCAAAAGCTTCAAGGCCTTGGCCTTTAACCTTTAAATGCATACAGCCATAACTTGCATACAGCCCGCATACTCTACAGATCCAAGGTGACCCTTCTCAGCCATTCCAGGCCATGAAAACTGAAAGAGGTCTCGTCAGCCTTGGAACTGGGTAGGCGCTGGGCCCAGAGAGGTGAGGAACTCTCTCTCCAGATCTGTAGACATTGACTAAGACCAGCACTTGGCTCACTTAACCCTACCACAGGTAGAAACCACTGTTCTTCTCAATCTCTTGATACATATAGGAAACCCACAATGGAAAAGTTCCCTATTCCCATTGACTCCTTGTATTCCTGTCCTGTTCCTCAGTTAGATGTTGACTCTTTCCCATGGACTTTTGTGTGAGCGGTCTGTTGATTACAGAATGCCTCGGCATTGAACTCTTTCTCACACTTGTGACCTGGGGCAGGGGTCGGACTGGAAGCCATCACTGCTGGTGGTAGCTGTCAAGTGACATGCAAAAGAGGCTGACTCTCTGCTCTTCCAGGTAATGGGTCCCCAAGAAGATAGAGAAGGCTGAGCCACAGTGGGACTTTTGAGACAAAATGTGCTCTTCCCACATTTTAAAGAATCCATCTTTAGGGTTTACCTGTTGAGATCTAAGATGCGTAGAATATCAGAGAAAATGATGTGTGTGTTGGCAGCACTCAGAATGGCTCTGTTTGAGGAGAGCGCTGCCCTCAGGGGCCTGGCGTACACATCCCTCACGATGCCCAGCATCTGCACATACCGTCTCTCGCTCTGTACAAGCTCCCTCACAACTTGGGTTCGTTTCTCTACTGAGTTCATCTTTAGCTTTCTCTCCTGTAGAAAACGTCAGGAATTCAGGAGAAATGTAATGACTGAGGCCCTCAGCAAGGGCCCATAGCAAGACGCCTGAAGAGGAGGAAGAGGCAAGACCCAAAAGAGGGATCGTCTTAAGGGAAGGTGGCAATGGTGTAGATCTAGAAGCCACCCAGCAGCTTAGTGAGCTGAGACAGACAGCTGGTGGTGGCCTACCCACTCTTGAATGTCTTCGGCTCTTTCTCATCCACTGCGATAGCATAAGGAACGGAACATGAAGTGCCCACTGTATGCACAAGCTTATTTCCTCCCTCCCCACACATAGCCAAAGATGTCTTGGTTGACATCAGATAGGGTGGGGAATACCCCTGTAAAATCACCCTTCCTCTGGGAATGGCAGGAACGTTCATTCGGCTCCTACCTTTCTGATCCGAAAGTGATTTTATGCTCTCTCTGTTAATAGAACAGCATAGAAGACCTTACACACCTGCTCTACTGGACAATTTTAGTGTTCTTTTTGTTTTTCCACTTATCACTAGAAAACAAAAGACCTGTTTTTCTGGCCCTGGGGATTGAACCCAGTCCTGTACATGCTAGGCAAACTACATGTGAGCCTAAACCATCAGGCTCTGATCCTAGACCCCAACCTCCAAGGACAAATGCTTTTCCATACAATTCTTCTGTCTCCAAGTAGAATTAAATGTCTTAAAAACAAAAAAAATCCTAGGCAAGACATGGGTACACATACCTTGGGAGTTCTCATGAGGCAAGAGGATTGTGAATTAAAAGTCAGCCTAGGCCATATAGCAAACCCCGGTCTCAAAAAAAGAAAAAAAAAAAAAAAAAAAAAAAAAACAAGAGCCAAGGATACAACTCACCAGTAGAGCACTTGTATAGAGTGACTCTAAATTCAAGTCCTAGCATGGCCAAAAACAATTAAAAAATAATAATCCAAGCCAGGTATGGTAGTACAGGCGTGTAACCTCCAATAAGCAGAAGGCTGTAGCAGTTGTTACCACCTGTTTGTGATGACTTTCCCTGCTGATTTCTAGAAACTGGTCTGTAGGGAGAGTGAGAAACCATGTCCTAAGGGAAAGGCCTGTCCTGGACCCTCCCTAGGTGTGAAGGGACTCTAAAAATCTCTAAGTTCAAGCTCAAGGCTGTAGAACTCACACACATTTTTTCTCTCTGAGAGTCTAACCTTAGGTAAAGTCACTTAGGTTTTCTAACTCAGATGTTCATCTGTAAAACTGTGGATACTAACGTCTTTGGAGTCTTTGGAAAAAGAAATGTAAACAAATGTGAAGCCATGTTGAATACTCCAAACTAATACATGCATGCTGTGCATTTTGGCAGCTGGAACAGTCTCTGCATGTCTGACATCCCTCTCTAAATGCTGTTCTTCAGCCCAGGGCAGAGCACGTCCTATATACTGACTAGAGTATGTTGTGTGATATTTTGATCGCATTCTGACAATAAAGTTTCCTTTGAATCAGAGGGTGGAGCTAGCAACTAGCTGACCAAAATTAACCATAGAAGTTTTGGAGGATTGAGAACAGTGAAAGTCAGGAAGTTGTAGGGCAGGGCTTAGAGAGGATTTCAGCCTTTTTGGATAGAGGAACAAGAGAGAAGGTCACTGGTCAATTCTTCACTGTGTGTCTGATCATTCAGGTTCTTACCCCATATCTGACTCCCAAGTTTTTACTGATAAAGAATAATTAGATAAACATATTAAGAGTAAGCTTTTGAAGTTAGCCTGTAAGTTAGTGGGCTAATTAGAAACTGCAAATCTTCACGCCCATGTATCCTTTTTTTTGTTGTTGGTTTTTTTTTTTGTTTTGTTTTTGTTTTTTTTGTTTTTCGAGACAGGGTTTCTCTGTGTAGCTTTGCGCCTTTCCTGGAACTCACTTGGTAGTCCAGGCTGGCCTCGAACTCACAGAGATCCGCCTGGCTCTGCCTCCCGAGTGCTGGGATTAAAGGCGTGCGCCACCACTGCCCGGCCATGTATCCTTTTTTTAAATGATGTCCTTAGTCATGGAAAATCATGGGGGTCACATACAAACTGGTTTTCTCCCAGATGTCACATCTCCATCCTTGGAATCAACTTCTGAGTCTATAGCATAATTACAGGGGAAAAGAAAAATCGATCTTTTCCTCCAGTTCAATTAAGTAGTCGATTGGTTGTTCCTCTCTTTAAGGGATGTTTCCAAGGAAAACAAAGAACTAACCATGGTAAATAATGACTTCCCTGTCGGTGGCAACACTGATAAGATCCTAGTTGGTAATAGGTGGCTTACCAGCTTAACCAGCACCTCCATGTTCAGGTCGCTTGGGCTTGGACTTGACTTTGTGTCCTGAGAACTGTCTTCTGTGGCACTTCTTTCCTGAAGAGGAAATGGAACTTGGTTACTTGGAGGTGGGTCCTGTGGTCCCTGAAAGCCCATTCAGTACTCTGCCCACACGAGCCTTGGGAAGCCATCTCCCTTCAGGTCTCATCACAGGGTCCCTAGGCAATGAATTAAGCGCTTGACAAATGCGGTGCCGCTCTTAAACTAAGATTTATGTTTTTAATAACAGCCTTTAGGGCAGTGGTTCTCAACTCCTTTGGGGGGGGGGTCACATCAGATATCCTGCATGCCAGATATTTACCTCATGTTTCATAATAGCAAAATTACAGTTATGAAGTAGCAATGAAATAATTTCATGGTTGGGAGTCACCACAGCATGGGGAGCTATATTAAAGGGTCAAAGCGTTAGGAAGGCTAAGAACCACTGACTTAGGGGCTTAGGAGCTGGTTCAGTGGGTAAAAGTGCCCATGTGTACACATGTAATCCCAGCCTTAGGAGGAAGAGCTAGGAGGGTCTCTGGGGTTTGCTGGTCAGCTAATCTTTCTAGAACAGCAAGCTCCAGGCACAGTGAAGAGACCCTGCCTCAATAAAGATGGATGGGTGGATGGATGGATGGATGGATGGATGGATGGGTGGGTGGGTGGATGGAGAACAATAGAAAATACTACTCTGGTCTCCACACATGTACACATGTACATGTGCACACACAAAATATAAAAATATAAACAGCCTTTAGCTTCCTTTGAGCTACTATACCTAAAAACTAAATTCTAGCTTCTTCCCTGAAAGGTAGGGTGGGGGTCCTGCCCTTCAGGGCGCCTCTCAAGCTTAAAGCATCTCCACACTCCTGACAGTGGGCTTGACCTAGATGCTGCTTTTTCCCTTCACAGCTGCTGGGAAGTGGCTTATCTCACTTTGAAGATGCTAGAAAGAACGGGCTCTAACACTTTATAAAATTCACCCTTTTTCAACTCATGATAAAGTGTCATAAAACAGTTCACATACTCTTCCAAGATTTGTCTGTTTTCACATTTAAATATGGCTTTTTCTCTCTTTATCATACCTTGCAGCCTGTCTATAAATTAGTGCATCAGAATTAAAAAGTCCCCTGGTTACCTGAGCAGCACCCCAGGGTCCCCTCTAGCAACAGAACAATAGCCCAATGTTCCTGTCAGAAGACAGCTGCTTTTACTACTCAAAGCTAAAACTCTTAGTGGAGATCCCCTGCTGTCCCTGAAAGAGGTTGGAGGACAAACATCCCCTTGTTTGAGGATTTGCTTGTCTTGTTTCCTTGAGACAGAGTTCCCAGTACCCTATACCTCTTTAGATTTGCTCTTTAGCTAAGGCTGACCTTGAACTCTTGACCCTTCTAGCACCTCCTAAATACTAGGATTACAGGCATACACCATCAGGCCTGGCTATAAACATCAGTTTTCAACCAAGACTCCTTTTACTTTACCAGGAGAAAATGTTACTGTGTGGTTTCATAGAGCAGCTGTCAGGTCCAAAGACAACTTCAATTCCCCAAACTCCAAAAAGCAGTCCAAATATCCAGAAATGGACTCAACCTGAACTATAGGAGGATTTCTGGCTGTTAGATAAAAGCCAGAATTCCTCGGGAGCTTGTGAAACTGGTTCTCATCTACGAAAAGGAGTCATTTCCAGTTACCTCTATGAGAAGGGACAAACTGGCTACCTGTGGTGCCTATTAGCATATCAAAGCACATGCTGGCCTCCAGGCTCCTGCAGTATCACAAGTGCCTGTTTCACATTTCAAAACCCAGGCTAGCATCCTAGTTTTTCCTCACCTCCTCCTGTACTAAACTCCCTCCAGCACATGGGCTCCCTCCCTCAGCAACTCATTCTCCTTATAACCCTGCTATTCTCATTCTCTCTCTCTCTCTCTCTCTCTCTCTCTCTCTCTCTCTTTTTCTTGCTCTCTCACTCTGCTATGCTCTAGCTGCTTTCTCTCTCATATCAGATATAAAAACCTTCCCCTTAACTACACCATGGAACAGTCATGTCAACAGTTTATAGCGGGCACAAACTTGGGCACAGGAGGTGGTCCCTGAGCAATAGCCATTCTCAGCTCTCTTCCTGGTTTGCAGTCTCTACCCACTAGAATGCCTGTCTGCTCCAGGGACTCTCTGCTCTTCCTTCCCATGTATGGTTGTCTCATGCCAGCCTGGTATATGTTTAGACTTTTGGCTTAGGGAGGGAGGAGCCTTTGAATTTTGAGAAAAAAAAAAAAGAAAAAAACAAAACAACTTGAGAATGTCCCTGTGAGTGGAACACTCTTCGCTTTAAAATAAATTACAGCACTAGTTATTTATAGCCAGGGAACCATCACTTTGTCAACTCCTTGGAGACACCAGTGGCTCTGCGAGAGAAAGCAACTGCAGATGTAAAGTGAGAATCAGACTCACACTGTCTCAAAATTAGGACAGCAGAAACCCTGCAGAATTAGACTGCCACCTCTCAGATAAGGTAGGTGCTCTACCGTGGAAAACCACCCACTATTGCTTATTCTCAAATGTCCCTCAAAGACCATGCATTGAAAGTATAGTCACTGCTCTGTAGCAACGTTGAGAGGTGGGGCCTAGCAAAAGGACATTGGGTCATGGGGGGGGGGGGGCACACCCTTGAAAGAATCTGGGGATGTTTATTATTGTCACTCATCTCCAAGATTGCACAATGTTAGTGTAAATACTACAGAAAGCCATGCAGGCACACAGCAGCCCCGAGTAAGGACTGCTTGGACAGCAACATGAGGAGGCCGAGGAGACAGAATAGTGACTGCATTAGTTACTCTCCTATCACTGTGACGGGACACCCAACAGAAGCAACTTAATGGAGAAGGGATTTATTGTGGCTCACAGTTTCAGAGGATCTCAGTCCATTGTGGTGGCAAAGGCAGGGTGGCTCATCTCCTACAATGGCTACTGGAGCAGGAGGTGATAACTTAGCCACATGGCATGGACCAGAACCAGGTATAACCTTCTAGGGCCTGACACTAGTAACCAACTTTCACCAGGCAGGTTCCCAAAGACTTCTAAATGGTACCACACGCTGGAACTAAACACTTGAAACAAGAACCTGTGGGGACATTTCAGACTCAGTGTAATGATTAAGATGGGTGGGTGGGTGCATGGATGGATGGATGGATGGATGGATGGATGGATGGATAGATGGATGAATATCAGGCAGGCAGGCAGGCAGGCAGAGACAGAAGAGATCTGGATTTGATAGACAAGTCCTTATTGCACAAGCCCCTTCAGGACTTGCATCTGAGAGATATCATTATTTCCATTCTTGTAACTGTGGGCTTATGAGCTCTTCTAAACAAATATCTATAGTTTTAAAACTAAACCCTAGTGTGTGGAGATAGCCCCTTTCTGCGTGGTCTAGCAGGGTACACAGCAAAGAGAAATGTCCAGCAGGTCTCCTGGGCTCTGCCCTGTGCTGTGCTCTAGGGATGCACTAATGAATTTCAGAACGTCGTGTGAATAGAGCAGCAGGTGATTCACCTGCAGGGGCAGCTCAGAAGTCTATACCTACGAACAGTCTAGATGGGGACTTTGCATTGGGTGACAGCGTCCTAAGCCCTCAAATATCTTTTCCCTGGGTATAAGTGGTTCTATAATGCTACTTTTTCTCCATGCAATGAATCAGTTCTGTGAATGACAATGAATTCTGATTATTTCATGTAGCCAAGAGTGTGGGGGGGTCTGAATCAAGCACTGACAAAATTATTCTCTTGTGAAGGATTAGCTTCAACTTTTTTTTTTTTTATAAATTTGAATCTCAACTGAAAAAGGAGGTCTTCTGTAGCCTGTCTTCTCCTGTCATTTATGAAACCCAGGGCTTGATCTCAGCTCTTCAAAAGCCTAGCACAGTGGCACACACCTGTGATCCCAGAAGCCAAGAAGTAAGGGGCAGGAAGAGCAGGAGTTCAAGGTCTTCCTCAGCTCCATGGTGAGTTCAAAGTCAGCCTGGGATACAGGAGACCTTTTCTCACAAAATCGAAGAGGAGGGAGAAGAGGATAAAGAAGAGGAAGAGGAGGAAGAGGAAAAAAAGGAATTCTCTTGTTTGTTTGTTTGTTTGTTTGTTTGTTTGTTTGTTTGTTTTTTGACAGAGTCTCATCATACAGTCCTGGCTGGCCTGGAACTTGATACATAGACCAGATTGGCCTCGAACTCACAGAGATCCACCTGCTTCTGCCTCCCAAGTGCCGGGATTAAAGGCGTGTGCCCTGTCTTAGTTTGATATACAACACAAAGGGTCTTAGTCTGTGATTTTTTTTTTTCAAGTTACCTCAGTGAGAACTCAGCTGAGTAAGTGGTGAAGCAAAATACAAATTTGCGCCCTCCTGCAGCAAAACACAGCTCTCAAGTCAGCGGAGGAGCTGTGCTCTGAAGTGGCTGAAATGCCACTCACGTTGAGTACCACGGAACACCCTATCTAACAATAGTCCGTGACAGGGATCTTCCTAAAACAATTGGCTGCTGGAAGCTCTTCAGGAAAACCATCATCCTTCAGGAGATCTTCCCCACAGGAGCCTCACTTTACAGAGAAGCACCATGGCATGGAAAAACACAACAGCAACTTTTACCTTGGTGAGTGGATCCGGTGTTACTTTTACGTCACGTTCTATCAGAATATCATTTCCTTCAAATTCCTCGCTCCTCTTACTAGATTTCTTCAGTAGGAAATATGACAAAAATTCCAGAGGTTTGTCCTGAGAAATGAACCCCACCCCGCAAAAAATCCTATTTAAAACTTTCATCTGACATACTAAATATACGACAGAAAAGAGAGCGTGGGCTGGGTTCAGTTGGTAAGGGCCTGTGTGACCTTGAGGGCCTGAGTTCTGATCCCAGTACCAAAGGAAAACTGGGCTCTGGTGTTACATACCTGTAACCCTGGGTAAGTGCTCAGATGGAGCCCCAGAACTCACTGGCCAGCCGGCCTAACCCAATCAATGAGCTGCAGGGTTAGTGAGTGCCCCTGTCTCAAAACATGAGGCAGGGAGTGATCAAGGAAACACCTGATGCCAACCTCTGCCCTGCAGACACACATAGACGTCATACGTCACACACATGTACCAGGCTTTTTCTTTGGGGCCACCAAGCAGCTCCCAAATCGTGACACAGTGACTCATTATTAGTTTTGAATGCTCAGCCTTAGCTTGGCTCTTTTCTGACTAGCTCTTTTAAATTAACCTGTTTCTCTTTATCTACCTTTTGCCTCAGGGGCTTTTTAGTTTCTTTCTGTATATCTTTTTTGTTTGTTTGTTTTGTTTTTCGAGACAGGGTTTCTCTGGGTAGCTTTGGAGCCTGTCCTGCAACTCACTCTGTAGCCCAGGCTGGCCTTGAACTCCCAGAGATTCACCTGCCTCTGCCTCCCGAGTGCTGGGATTTAAGGTGTGTGCCACCACCGCCTGGCCCAAACTTTCTGTATATCTTACTTTCACTGCTTCTAGTGTCTGCTGGCTGGCGGCTCCCTGGCTTCTGGCGCCAGGCATATCTCTCATTCTCTTCTCCTTCTTCTCTCCTTCTTCCTTCCTCTGGAGCCTAGATTTCTCCTCCGATTTATTCTCTCTTCCTGCCAGCCCTGCCTATCGTTTCTCTGCCTAGCTATTGGCTGTTCAGCTCTTTATTAGACCAATCAGGTGCCTTAGGCAGGCAAGCTGAAACAAATATAATACATCTTTACATAATTAAAAGTAACATACCTTTAAACAATTAAAGTAATATTCCACAGCATAAACAAATGTACCACATCTTTGCCCAGTTAAAATAGTTAAAATAATATTCTACAACACACACACACACACACACACACACACACACACACACCAATGCCCACATGTGCACTATACATGGATACATGAAAAAGAGAGGACACATTTTTAGCAGACTTTTCAGCTCTCTGTTTAAATCATATGACTGGAAAACAGAGTAATTGTTATTCAACTAATATTAGTAAATTTCTCATCATCCCATATTCTGGTTAACAGATATACTCTTAATGCTCAGCGTTTTTTCACAATACAAGTTCTTGGGGAGGGATCTCTCGAGATCTTTAGACTCAAAGTGGCTTACAACAACCCTTGACTAGATGAAGAAAAGACCAGCATGGATCTTGTGGTCTCTCAGGAGAGAAGCAAGCCTCGGAGAGGCGCAGGGCAGAAGCACTGTGAACACACCATGGAGTCTGCTTCCTTCTCACACTGTAGGTTGAAGCCTCATCAAAATTATGCCATCTATGGTTTTTCCTCCACCAAACATGTTTAGCCAATTGGTGTTTGAGAGAAAGTGCAGGATCTTTGCTGTGGGATGTCTTTCTATATGCTGTGAATATGTGTTGCTCTGATTGGTTGATAAATAAAGCCGCATTGGCCTATGGCAGGGCAGGATAAGGTAAGGTGGTGCATTCAAACTGAACACAAGAGGAGGAAGGGTAGAGTCGAAGAGATGACAACCCACCACCAAAGGAGCAACAAGATGCCAGCAGACCTGTCCGCCATGGCCACATGGCAATATATAAATGAATAGAAATGGGTTAAGTTATAAGAGCTAGCTAGCAAGAAGCCTGACCCACAGGCCATATAATTTGCAATTAATATTAAGCCTCTGAGTGATTATTTTATAAGCAGCTGTGGGACCACAGGGCTGGGTGGGACTGGAGAAACTTAACAGCTACAGATCTTTCCAGGCCTTTGGGTCACTAAATATCCATGATCAGCTCAACAGAGAAACTTGTCAAGGCCTTGACTCACTGGGTGTCAGGTTGGAGTACCCCTGAGCTGACTCTGTGGCAGGAAGTCCATGGCTAAGAGTAGGTCCATACAGTGTAGCTAAGCCTGCAGCTTTCTGGTGCTGCCCCCAGAAAACCAAGGGAAACCAGAGCAGACAAACAGCAGCAAGGGGAGGGAATGTGTGCATAGATCATGTGGAAATGGTAGAATCACCACAGGAGGAGGGAGTCGGTCCTTGAAGAGTAAAGATCATGCACAGCCCTGAGAATGCACCAATCATGGCTTCTTCCTCTTTTATTCTGACTTCCTCCCGAATGTCTTCACAGTTTCCCTCAGCTTCACAGTTATCCTTGAGGCTGTGAGAAAGGGAGCCTATGGACCAACCTTGTGTGTGTGTGTGTGTGTGTGTGTGTGTGTGTGTGTGTGTATGTGTGTGTGTGTGTGTGTAAGCCAGAGGACAATCTTGGCACTGTCCACTTTTTATATTAAAGAGGTTTTCTCATTGGTCTGGAACTCACCAAGTAAGTAATGTTGGCTAGCCAGAGAGCCCCAGGGATCCACCTATTTCTCCCTCCCCAGCACTTGAATTACAGGCATCTGCCACCACACCTCACTTGCTTGCACATAGGTTCTGGGGTCAAACTCAGGTCCTCACACTTACAAGGAAGACACTATGCTAGCTCCCAGGCCAACCAACCTCTTATAGTCTTCTGAAATGTACGCTGCCTTTCCTGGTAAACTGTCCGAGACGCCATGATAATATAAATGCTTCTTGAGACCCGCCAAGTATCCCTAGCCCCCAAATGCTGCCTTGCCTGTTTTTCTTTTGGTTTTCTTTCCTACCCTTCCTCATCTAACCCCCTTTGCCCATCATCACATTGTACCTGTTTTCCCGTGTTGTGGTTCCCCGGCTCATACTACTGTATAACGTTTATGTAGACTACAAGTTTTCTAACCTATAAGGCCGTGAGTGAACGAAATTAGAACTTTCTTCTGACTGAAATTAGGCACGAGACAGAAAACAGCACACAAATTAATAGACTTTAAATAACCCAGGAGGTCTCCTGCTTCTCTGTTTTATACCCTTAGTAAATCACATCTTGAGTCCAGAATCTCTCTGTGTCTGCTTTTATAAACTGATATAATTTCTCTGAGGATCTGTGTCCCAGAGCAATAAACTGGTAAAAGGTAACAAATGTAAACTAGGGATTTATTTGTGCTGAAATTTGTCCTGTTTTCTTTCTTCAACAAAAACACTTACAGAGCCTTCTTTTGACAACTCCATCAGCCCATCGGCCAGAGCCTGTGCAGCATCTTGGTTCTGAAGAATGCTGGCCATACTCAGAGCATCAAACATAAATTGCCCTGAAATGTAAGGCACATACACTGTACTTAATTCATGCAAGCCATGTGGTGGTAAAGAAAACAGTCATCACAGTTACGTTTTTTAGTGGTCAACAATGCAAGGAACAGAACCACATTTTTATGATTGCCATGAGAAGCTCTGTTATACAATAGGAAAGGAGTCGAAGCGATTTCAATGTGGTAAAACCAACACTGAACTGGAATCTAAGAATTAGACAATAATAAGAGAAATTATGAATGGAACCTTGTATGTTAGATGTTAGATCCAATGTACATTCTCCCATTTCCCCTCACCTTGTGTTCAAATGTAAACATTTTAAATTTAAAGAAAGTAGTTTGCATACAATGGTATCTATCAAATTTTAATATTTTAATATCTACATGCTTTTACTGGAAAACAGCTTTTCCCATTGACTTCTCATTGCCAACATACTTTCATAAAAAAAATATTTACTTTTCCATTTTTCTATCTAATCTTAGTATCTATAAGAGAAAAAGGAAGAATTATTTCTCCTGGTTTATAGTTTTTGTTTGGGGAGGTGTTTTGTTTATTTGTTTGTTTGTTTTTTGAGACAGGGTTTCTCTGTGTAGCCCTGGCTGTCCTGGAACTTACTTTATAGACCAGGCTGGCCTTGAACTCACAGAGATCCTCCTGTCTCTACCTTTCAAGTGCTGGTATTAACGGTGTGTGTACCACCACTGCCCAACTAAATAATTTTGTTTTTCTTTCGGTTTTTTTTCAAGACAGGGTTTCTCTACATAGACCAGGTTGACCTCGAACTCAGAGATCCACCTGCCTCTGCCTCATGAGTGCTGGGATATAAGGTGTGCACCACCACCACCTGGCTGGTTTATAGTTTCTAAACTATTTAAGAATATTGGTTTAGCCTTTCCTAAATGTGATCGTACAGGAAAATACAGGGGAAGATCTCCACATAAGAGGCATTTGTGAATCAAAATGTAGAATATGTACTGATGGACAAAATATCTGTGCTACACACATGTGCTACTGTTTGTATGTACCACAGGGAAAGGGAGGAAGGCATGGGTCTGTAGTGTTCAAATGATACTGTCTTAGTCAGACGGAATGTTTAAATATGAAGAGATGGTTAGGGATGAAGGGGGACATATTTACCCAGATGGTCAAAGTACTTCATTTTAAAGAATAGACTGGTTTAGTCTGTGATTTAATGTTGAGAGTACATTATTCTACAAAGATTATTATGGTACGTTGATCAGGGGAATGGAGTGGGAATGGAAAATTGATTCCGTGCTGTCCAGCAGGCTCATTAAAAGACCATGGAACCCAGCACCAAGCTGCATATTTTATTTCATTGTTTAAGGAGAAAATTGTAATATATAATTTATATGCATATTTGGAGGGGAACCCGAATGGGCTTATCTGCCTGAGGCATCTGGGTGAATTATGTATTTTAGATACTAACTGAACTGTAGAACAAGTTGCTGGGAAATGTCTTTCTGTGGGCTGTGAATATATGTTGTTCCCATTGGTTGATAAATAAGCTGCTTTGGCCTATGGCAAGGCAGCTTAGAGGCAGGCAGGAAAGGAGAAAGACAGGAAAAGAAAGGCGGAGTCTAGGGAGACACCACCCAAGGAGCAACATGTAATGGGATGCAGGTAAAGCCACGGAACATGTGGCAATACATAGATTAATAGAAATGGGTTAATTTAAGATATAAGAGCTTGTTAGCAAGAGGCCTTCCCTAGACCATACAGTTTGTAAATAATATTAAGCCTCTGGGTGATTATTTTATAAATGGCTGTGGCCCATGGGGCCGGGTGGGACCAGAGAAACCTTCCAGCTACAACAAGTTGTATAATAGATACCATGAGTAAGAGTTGCTTAACTGCTAGAAGGTCATAGTGGCAAAAGATACCGTTCTCTAACTGGGCAAAAAGCAAGTTCTGTCCAGGGCAGATGGGCTGCCGTATGGACCAATAAGATGGAGACACCTGAAAACAGGAGTCATTTCCAACATTCTGAGCACGGCTAGTTTTCTCTTGAGTATTTGAAAAACCAAGGAGGTGATGTCTGACCAAGCATGTGTTACAGCTGGGTTTTGCTTATGCCGTTCTCAGTCTTGAATTTTCTCAAGTAATAAATAAGCTCTGGCCTGATCTGCAGCAAAAGTGTCAGAGATCTTACCTATGATCTGGCCACTGATACTCTTCTGCAAGTTCTTGAAGAGTGGATGTAACTCCTTCCTCACTGACTTCAAGGTGTCTTCCAGGGAGTCTGTGAAGCTGGACCATGCCTGCAGCTTGGACTCACTGAAGTAGTTAGAAGGAGGTGGTCTGTCCTGCTGTGCCCCCAGCCAGTCACTAAGAACTGACAGGATTTTTACTTTTATTATTGAAGACTTGAGATCACTGCATGCGTATGTACATACATATGTACGTACGTTATGTGTGTGTGTGTATGTGTACAGGTGTACATGTGTGTGAATGCACATGTGTGCACCTAGATGTAGAGGTCAGACATCAACTTCAGGGGTTGTTTCCCAGGTGCTGTCTACCCTATTATTTGAGACAAGGCCTCTCATTGGCCTTGAGCTCTCCAAGTAGCTCAAGACTTGACCTGAAGCAGGGGATTTCTACTTTTTGTTTAAAGTACAACCAACTCAGCTGTCTTTATACTGGGCACAGTGTCCCTTCTTGGGAGAAGATAAGCAGCCACAGCCTGCTTTCGGGGGTAAAATAAGAAACTCGAAAAGAACACAGTGAATGCCCGTCTGTTCATGGCAGATAAGGTTGACATGCTCTACTTGAAATTGGAAATGAAGTCACTGCCTGGTGCTTTGGGAAGCCGAGTGGATGGATGTAAGTAAGACTGTATCTCTCCATTCTAAAAGTGAGAATTCTTCCTACTCAGCACTTCCCACGCCCCTGCCAAGCCATTCAAGGCCAACCCACAGCAGCCACTCCTGCCTCTCTCAAATTACGGGGAACTCAAAATATTCCACACAGCTATAGGGGATGGGTAAGAAAGTTAGTCTCCTTGCAAAGCAACTACATCATGATGGAGTGGCCCACTGGTTTTGTTGTTGTTGTTGTTTACCCGAATGGATAGTAAGATCCATTTGTTTCTCCTGTCACTGACAAGCCTATGCAACACTTTCTAAATGTGTTCTTTTACAAGCAGAGTAAGAAGAAACCACCGAAAGAGAAAAGGACAGGGCGGACAACAGGGTGCAAGCCTTGTTGCTCTGAGCTGGGCAGCTCTCTCCACAGAGCCTCAGACACCATCGTTTGCTGATGTTGTGTGAACTACAGTGAACCAGCTGTGTCTGCTTCAGAACTCTGGGAACTGTGAAGTCAATGTGCTTTCTGTTCCTCTACATGGGATCATTTCCCTTAAAAGTGTCCCGCTCCGCTCGTGCCAACTCCCCCCAGTCACGAAAGGCCTTTGGGGACGAAAGCATCGGGGTTCGTAGCATTTCCAAGACAGGCCAAGCCCTGTTTGGTAGGCTGAGGGGAGTTTTCCACGAGAAAATGAGGAGTGACATTGCAGGACAGCCATGTGGTTCTCTGGTCAGCCAGTGTTCCGTTTTTACCCGATGTTAGTAGCTTTCTTGTGAAGGTATATACGCAAGTGTAATTTCTCTTTTGATCCATTTCCCTTCTTCATCATGCTACTGTGTAGGGGCTAAGCCGAGCCCTTCTCCAGCTCCTTAAGGCTTCCTTAAGGCTTCAATTTCTGTTCCCAAGTAAAACCAAATTCATTCTTTTTTTTTTAAACTAGGAAGACACATTCTTTCTCTAAATCAGCAACTGGGCAATTTTGATAAACTCTTTAAAGAGGGTTTTAGTAAATGATGGCTTGAAGCAAAATATTTGCAGCAAATAAAATCCTCCTCTAAATGAATGACTCAGTGACGTGAAAGGACACATCTATGGGACAGTTCCCCTGAGAGAGAGAGTAGCAATTGCCGTAGGCAGACCAGGATGGGTGTACATCGGCAAAGGTGTACATCAGTAAGGGTGTACAGCCGCTGCTTGCTGATGAGGGGAAATGAAACAGAGGGCATGTTTTCCTAGTACTTGCCCTTCAGTGATGCTGAAGTGGCCGTATGTTACTGGGCACAGCAGCCAGCTCTCAGATACACACTTACTGTGTTGGTATGAACCAGTCGCAATTCCGGTGGGGGCCGAGAAGAACGTGCCAGTTAGTTGAGACAGCTGAGAAAGGACTTCCATGCCTGCTTCTGCACAGTCCAAAAAGCTTGCATTAGTTTACGCACAGGGTTCTCCAGAAACAGACAGATATTACTTAGAAGCATGGCAGAGCTGGCCGAGAAAAAACACAGGCAACTGTCATCTTCAAGTCAAATCCTTCTGTCAAAGAGCCCATGAACGTCTCACCTTTATCCCTACAGACTGATGTCCAAACACCTGATTTGTGAGGATAAAGCAGTAAGATGTGGGAAGAGGGCATGCAAATGCTCACCTGCAAGTTTGGAATACTTAAGCCAAAGACAGAGAAAACCTCACAGGGGTTTCCTAAAATAATCTGAGTAAAGGAGAATTGTCATTGAAAGTGGACAGGGTTGAGAGAGATAAACACGGGATTCAACAAAATAGTCATGATTTAATATGGCATTAATTTCTCCCCTTATTCAGTGACAGAGATTGGAATATAGAGTGGATTGTTGAATTCAATGAATAGATTGAATTACGTGAAAAGAAACTTACGTAATGGATGGGATATTTTAATTCTCTGTTGTCCAAAAATAAATACCCTATTGCTTCTAGGAACAAGATGGTAGAAGCTGATGGACTTAATGCCTAATGTTTTCATTGATAATGAAATCAGACAGAGAGTCCACAGACAGAGTGGACTGAAGTCCGTATCATCAACTGATTGCAGTAAACTTGTACATAAAGTTCAGGGGTGGGGGTGGGGGCTTTCTTACAAAGAATGGTGTTGGGAAAATAGGTACCCATATGTAAAATAAATTAAACTTCAACCCATGTCTCACATTCTGAAATAAATCAAATGGGCCACAGATCTAAATGGCAAACTTAAATTCCTATGAAGTTTGCAGGAGGAACTCTTTATGATCTTTGTGCAAGGAATTTAGAAATACAGGAACTGGAGGGATGGCTCAGAGGTTAAGAGCACTGCTTCATTTCTAGAGGATCCAGGTTTGGTTCCCATCCCCACATGGCTTCTGACAACCTTGTGGTAACTCCCGTTCTGGAGGATCTGACGTCCTCTTCTGGCCTCCATGGGCATTACACTACTTTTCAAAATGTGCGAGATCCTTGAACGGACACTTGAGGAAGATTTTTAAATGGTGGATAAGTACATAAAATGATGCTCGGCATCATGACTCAGTAGGAGACTGCACATTAGAACCACCATGAGACGCTTCTCTATCCACTTGAATGGCTAAAACTAAAATAAATATCACTGTGTTGAGCCATGCCGTTCTCAGACACACTCTCTAGAAAAGTAAAGGTGCACAACCACTTTGTAAAAGTGTCCACCACTGGGGTCTTATATACCTTAGAGAAGTGAATGCACACGTTCCCACGTGTGCTCACAGCAGCTTCACTTATAAAATACATTGTATAGATGAACAAGTTATTGTATACAGTGTGGTGGTACTCCATGCTATAATTACAATGGTAAAAAGGAATGAGCCATTGATTCATGCATTAAGTGGGTTCATTTGTGAAGGCATTTCAGAAGCACACAAAGTAGAACCATAAGTAGACATGTCCCCTGCCTTTCTAGAACGTTGATGCTGACCTGATGCTCCAAGAGGCACAAAGAAGTCTACACGTCCCTCTTCTTCTTTGGTGGCCACACAGCTTCCTAATTTCTCCCAGAAGTCCCTCACTTCAGGCGACAGTAAATTTTTAATACAAATTTTATAGCCTAAGGAAAAAAATTGAAATATCAATATTGGTTTGTTACATCATTATAAACAGGAACTTTTAGCAGTCTGTGAAGATGAAAATCACAAGTTCAAAACACAGTATTTGCCCTTAAAACTAAGATCTCCAGGGCACCTGTGCTTTGCAAAGCACCATGTTAAGCCGGGCGGTGGTGGCACACGCCTTTAATCCTAGCACTCAGGAGGCAGAGCCAGGCAGATCTCTGTGAGTTCGAGGCCAGCCTGATCTACAGAATAAGTTCCAGGAAAGGTGCAAAGCTACATAGAGAAACCCTGTCTCAAAAAACAAAACAAACAAACAAACAAACAAAAAACAACAACAAAAAAAACCACCCAAAACAACAACAACAAAAAGCACCATGTTAGGGCCACAAAAAGTGCCGTTGAACAGCACTATGGCCAAAGGGTCCTTTGCACTCTGTATTAATGAGGTGTTAGACACTTAGGTTTTGGTCTTTGTGTGTCTGCCTTCATTATGCAGCTTCATTGGGAGTCACCAATCAGGATTTGAGCAGAGTTTAAGGTGAATGGCCGGTCAAGCCCTGGGATCCTGCAACTGATTTCCAAAGTAGAAAAAGCTCCCGCAATTGTCAATGAAAAAATAAGGTCTGAGCAGAAATAAGGCTCTCAGAGTTGGCCAACTTCACCTCAAAGTCTCCTTTACCTCCACTTCCTCGGGAGTGATTTGTGACTTGTTCTGCCCTGCTGCGGAATATTCCTTCCCACAGTGTGAAGATGTGTCACTGTGATTGGTTTAGTAAAGAGCTGAGTGGCCAATAGCTAGGCAGGAAGAGTCAGGCAGGACTTCTGGGAACAGAGAGTTCTGGGAAGAAGAAGGCATTGTCACCAGCCAGATGCTGAGGAAGCGGGATAGGCAGTACAGAGTAAAGGTAACTGAGCCATGGAAAAGAACATAGGTTAAAAAATATGGGTTAATTTAAGCTATAAGAACTAGTTAGGGCCAGGCGGTGGTGGCGCACGCCTTTAATCCCAGCACTCAGGAGGCAGAGCCAGGCGGATCTCTGTGAGTTCGAGGCCAGCCTGGGCTACCAAGTGAGTTCCAGGAAAAGATGCAAAGCTACACAGAGAAACCCTGTCTCGAAAAACCAAAAAAAAAAAAAAAAAAGAAAGAAAGAAAGAAAGAAAGAAAAAAGAACTAGTTAGGAACAAGCCTAACCATGGGTCTAACTTTCATAATTAATAATAGGTCTTCATGTCATTTTTTTGTGAGCTGGCGGCCCAAAAAAAAGCTTGCTACTCTGCCATTATGCAAGTTCCCTGGAAACTCTCATCCCACATGGATGGAAGTTTTGATGTTAATAAAATTAAAACAATTCTGCTTTAGATATAAGAGGATAGATACTAGAAGTTTTCTTTTCTTTTCTTCTTCTTCTTTTTTTTTTTATTTCAGGGCTGAGGACCAAACCCAGGGCCTTGCGCTTGCCTAGCAAATCACATATCTGGAAAGGAATTAATATCCATAACATACAAAGAATGTCTACAACTCAACCTATTCAAAAAATCAACCCATGGGGTTGGGGATTTAGCTCAGTGGTGGTAGAGTGCTTGCCTAGCAAATACAAGGCCCTGGGTTCGGTCCTCAGCTCCAGAAAAAAATCAACCCACTTTTTAAGAAGCAAAGGGCTTGTTTTCAGAAAATACAGAAATGGGCAGCAAGCACATGACAGATGTTCAGCATTGCTCATCAACAGATGTGCAAATCAAGACACAGTGAGACTGGAGACTGTGAAAACAAGAATCTTCACAAATAAATGGCGCAGGGCCCTTGGTATAGCTGTACATTGTTGACAAAATCATACTTAGGGGTATACCTCCATAATCGTGGGAAGCAAGGGCAAAAGAGGTTTGTAGAAGAAGTAGAAGCAACCCGAAAGACTACTAGTGGATCAAGTGGTAAGCACCCTGGAGCACATACATAGAGTAGATTAGTAAGTATTCGGCTTAAGAGAGAAAGAAGTCAATTGATACAGTGTATGAAGCCTGAGAGTAGAAGTGAAAACATCTAGTCACAAGAAGACTAAACAACTGGTTCCATTTCTGTATTTAAAGGGCACAATGGTTATCGGGGACAGCGCTAGGGGAGGAAGACAGATGTTCCTTAAGTTTCAATGCAAGATGGGAAAGCTTTACAGGAATGTGAATGGGGCAGTGGTGGCGCACGCCTTTAATCCCAGTACTCGGGAGGCAGAGGCAGGTGGATCCCTGTGAGTTCGAGGCCAGCCTGGTTTACAGAGTGAGTTCCAGGAAAGCCAAGGCAACATAGTGAAACCCTGTCTCGAAAAAACAAAAAACAAACAAACAAAAAAAGGAATGTTGACTAAACAAACTGTATACTTATAAAGGATTTGTAATCATTATGCTGTGATTTTTAATCACAATATTTAAGATTATCATAAAAAATCATCAAAAGTTACTTTACTTTCTTCATGCAGGCAAAATGGACCTTTCCTAGTAGATCAGAATTTAACAGAGCTATGACAGTCATGTTTGTGGATAAGCCTGCAGACACTCAGGCTGTTCTCCTCCAGTCCCCAGACCAACCTTGGAGTAAGTCAATTTCTCTGCTGTTTCCACCGCTAAATATTCCCAGGCTCTGTGCCTTCCGCCCTTGCAGAGCTCTGTCTACGAGATGAAGCAGGCCCTCCAGGGTCACACCGCTGTGTTCGTACAGGACGGTCACGACACCCACCTTCACGCTCTCCACCACCATCTAGAAGTGAGAGCGTGTGCAAGCTTTAGAACAAGTCAGAGAACCGCGGTGATGTACAATACGCAATCACTGCTACAGAATTGTTTCAGAAAGCACAGAAGGAAGAAACTAGACTCTCACTAGCTTCTTTATTCTGTCTCTAATTATGAGGGACATATGAAGTTCATTTGCAACTCCATCATGCAGATCAATAGTACTAATGATTTAGGTTATTTTTTTCCAGCCTCTCTATTTTTATATATACCATACAGACTTAAGCACAATTTAGGAAAAACAATAAAAATTGAATTAATACTGTCTTGTAATGGACTTAAGTAGATTTTAAAATCTTCTAATTATATATATAATTAAAATACATAACTTCATTTCATTTTATTTATTTTTATATGTTGAGACAGTCTCATTATGTGTCCTAGCTTACTTGATACTCTCTATGTGATCCAGGGTGGCCTCAAACTTGTATCTATCTTCTTGCCTCGGCCTCCTAAATACTTGGATTACAGGTACACACTACTATACCTAGCTATAACTTCACTTTATAATGATCATATTTTAATGGCATTGTTTTTAAATAGATCATAAAGTAGTACTTCTAACCCACTTTTGAAAACTATTGATCACAAAGTATTATTAAACATCTTGGGAATTCTGGAAGAGTCTTAAATATTTTCAATCACCATGCTGGCTAATTTTTTAAGAGCAACAAGTTCAATCCAAGAGGAGTGTTTTGACACCAACTGCACACACAGCAATTTGGACCTCTCATGCTTTTTCAAAATAAGTTTGACTACTTTTATCTTTATTGTTTTCAATTTTTAAAACTGTATGGGGTCTTGTAAAGGTTCACTTGATTGGACAACTTTCCTTTCAGGAGATAAATCATTTTCACACACATGGCAGCCAAAAGATTTCATGAGTTCAGATGGAAAAAAAAAAAAAAAAGCCCCTCAGGAAAGGGCGAGCCTCCTAGCACAGCGGTATACCTCATAGGCAGGAATCCGCGATGAGATCAGGATGACATGTGTCTGCAAAGCACCAGAAGAACTGCCATCAGTCCTACCAACGCCAAGGTGATTTTTCTTTAATAATAAAGGGTAGGAGTGACTTCCAGAGAGATTGCTTCTGTAGGAGGCAAGAGGGATGGATGAAATCCTAATGTTCTGCTGACATGACTTTTGATAAGTACCAACATCCTCTGAACACCGGTGGGTAGCCAACGTCCCTGAGTTCTCGACTCTCCTAGCAGTCTGAGGGACAGTGACAAACAGGGGTCCCAGGTTGGTAGGGCCCCATTGTCTCTCCCCTTCCACATGAGGAATGCAGGAAAAGCTCCTCGTCCCTCACCTAGCTTTTATTGGGCCCTTAAAATAAATACTACGATACACCTAAGGGTTCTAAACTATATTTTAAAAGGGGTAGCCAAGCGATTCCTAATTCACTTCTAGCCTTTAGGGGTTCCTGAGTAATGTCTCCATTCTCTCCACAGCCCCATTCCCACTTTACCAAGGACAAGAGGTGCCCTATGCTTCTTAAAATTCTTTATGTGCCTTTGGGCGAGTGAAACATAATTCCACACTCACAAATGTTCCAACACAGATCTGCACGTGGTGTCAGTGTGAAGCTGGAGGAGTGGTAGAATGTGAGGATTCAGTCATAATACGTTTTTATATTATGTTTACATGGTGACAGTTGGGTAAGTTATGTCCCCTATCCGGATCTTAGAGTCTTCATTTGAAACGTAAGTGTCAAATCCAAAGTGAAAAGCAAAACCAACCTCTTTTTCTCAGTTTCTAAGCATCTGTGCAGGTTGTGGAAGTCACAAGCATCAGACAGGAGAGGTAGGTAGAATAAGAACTGAGTCCTTGGGGCTGGAGAGATGGCTCAGCGGTTAAGACCACTGACGGCTCTTCCAGAGGACCCGGGTTCAATTCCCGGCACCCACATGACAGCTCACAACTGCCTGTCACTCCAGTTCCAGGGATCTGACACCCTCACAGAGACATGCAGGCAAAACACCAACACACATAAAACAAAAATAAAGTTAAAAAAAAAAAAAGAACCGAATCCTGGCACTGTGCACATGTGTTATGACTTGAGTCTCTGAAAACAGCCCGAATTTCTCTAACTTCAGCAGGAGAAGAGTATTGTGTTCAGATTTACAAATACAAGGGGGAGTCTTGTCCAGATCTGTCTGGATGCTTCTGTAATTTGGATCTGCAATTTTCCTCAGGTACTAAATGCCATGGTCACCAGTCCATGGTGCTCTTTAGAGGTAGGGTGGATATTTAGAAGGTGGGCCTAAGAGAAGGAAATTGGGTCGTCGAGGGTGTGCTTTTGACAGGAATAGTGGGACCCTAGCGACTTCCCCTTTCCTCTTCACTTCCTGGGCACCATAAAGGGAATAAGCTTCTCCTGTCATGTGCATCCACCATGATGTTCGTGCTGCTGCCGGCCCAAAGCAATGGAGCCAACTGGTCATGAAGCCATGGGCTGAAAGAGACCTTTCTTCTTTATAAGTTGATTTATGTCAAGCATTCATTAGGACAGTGGAAAGATGACTACCAAAAACGCCATGGTTCCTTTTACTCCATAAAAAATGTAGGGAAACGTCATTTTTGCTCAACAGTTTTAGAAAATATATGATATCTGCAATATAACTTTACCATAGGGTTAAAAGTATATTAGACATAAGTTTTGAACATTCCATATTTTCCTCTTCAGAAAGCATTTAAAGACTGCTATTCTTGAACATTAAGTCACTGATTCCTTCTCTGACATTTCTTTTGTTTTGTTTTGTTTTTTCCAGACAGGGTTTCTCTGTGTAGCTTTGCGCCTTTCCTGGAACCCACTTGGTAGCCCAGGCTGGCCTCGAACTCACGGAGATCCGCCTGGCTCTGCCTCCCAAGTGCTGGGATTAAAGGCGTGCGCCACCACCGCCCGGCTTTTTTTTTTTTTTTTCCTGACATTTCATAGAATACAAACCATCTAATTACTGAGATCCCTATGTTGACTGAATAATTCTATAATGAGTTCTTCATAACACAGGAGAGTCTCGAGCCCTCAGTAGGTAGAAGTTTGCTCACCGCTTAGGCAAAGCATCTAAAGATGCCAGAACAAGCTGTCTTTCCAAAGCTTCATAGAATCCTGCTCCATCCGTCCCCATCTGAGGACCACGGGGCAGGCTCGGGGACTTCAGTATCCTGGAGCGCATTCCACTCAGCCAAGGGGGTCGAGCTTTGAATAACAACCCTGAAAAACAAACAGCAGCAGGCCTTCCCCTTTACACCACATTTTCCCAGCCAAGCTGACACAGACCAAGACATCAAAAAGAAAACTACTCCAGGGCAATATTCCAAACAATAATCATAGCCACTTGCACACACTCCTATAGGACTTCTTATTCGCTCTCTGTCATCTGGGGTCAATCAGCAAAAGCTCAGAGAACAAGAAATTCTTCTTGTGAGGACCAAATAATCAGCCCATAGGTTTGATTACCTTTCTGTCCTTGTCTGGGTGTAATTTCTCATTTGTTTCAATCTTCTCAGGGAAGAGTGAGGGAAAAGAGAAGTGTGAGCCCAAGCCAGGTGACAGTGTGTTTTAAGAACATGTGCGCATCAGAGGCTTCCCCGAGCACACGCCCCGTCCCTGCTTTCCTCTTGCCCATCGAAGCAATTGCTCTTCTTGCTCTCAACCCCATGGTCACGCCTCTTTTTCACCAGCCCCAATTCTTCTGTCCTGAATTTACTTCTTGCTTTTGCCTGTGTTTGCACCTCCTCCTTTTGTGTGTGAATGGGTGGGGGGAGAGGCCACATGCATGCATACAAGCGTGTGCACAGATGTATGGGTGCAAGCACACAAGTGGAGGCTAGAGGTTGACTCGGCTCCAGGGGCTGGCCAGGAAGCCCCCAGGATCCTCCTGTCTCTGCCTCCCTAGAACTGGGATTACAAGGCACATGTACCCTAGCTCAGGGTACTTCCCCCACCCCCATGTGGGTACCGGCAATTCTACCTCAGGTCTTCAGGCTAATAGGACAAGCATGTCAGCAACTGAGGCATTTTACCAGGTCCCTTCTTGGTTTATGCTCTGACAAACCTAGAAGTAGACTGCTATGGAGGCAGATGCTTGACTTTAGATATTTCATCTGAAATTCTTTTTATTATCAATTAACTGAAAGAACATAATAAAGGACGGAGAAGCTGGCCTTGAGCATATGCTGGTGAGTAATCCCACATGCTCTCCTTCTAGATGGGAACCTGTATTTAAACCTATCCGTTCAGCATCCGGGTAAGACAGAAAGTTTTATAATGCTACTCACTCTTCCGGAATGCAATATTCTCCCAAATGATTTTTCTCAGGCACTTTTCTCTTTGCCTCTCCTGGAACTCCTCATCTTCTGGTTTGGGTTCATTCAGTGTTCCATACACAGCAGCAGCCTCCCTGGGCGTTAGCCAGTCCAAGCTGGACACACAAGCAATGTAGTGGTGCTTCCAAGCTCCGTATTCATTCTGTGTTGGCGTATAGGGCAGAAACCATCCAAACTTGGTGCATTTGGGCATCCATAAGCAATCCTTGGGAAAAGAACAAGAGAAAGATGGGTGCCACGTTTCTAAGTGATAGTTTTCTAACAACGGTAGTTTCAGTCACATACACATTAGTTTTTGGTAAACTGACATTTCTAGTATTGTTGACTGAATGTCTAAACTTCAATCTACAAAAAGTATGAAGTATATTTTATTCCATATGAAGAATGTTCTTTGGTGAATACGCATTACATTATATATGAATATATAATGCATATATATGCCATCTTGTGACACTTATCCAGCATTCCTACAGCATTCTGTTACTTTAAGTCTAGATGATGAGTATTCAAGTATAATAGTTTCCTTCAGACCAACCCTCCCACAGAGGAGAATTTTTATTGAACTCATTATATTGTCAAATTGCAACAATTTTTGACATATTAAAAAACAGTGACTTTCATGTGGTTCACTGAAATCACAATCTAGACAAAATAAAAAAAGTTGGGCACAATGGCATGCGCCCATGCACCTGTACTCCCAGATCTTTGGGAGGCTGGGGTAGGAGGTACACTGTGAGCCCAGGAGTCCTAGGGCATCCTGGGAGACACAGCAAGATCTTAAAAGACACACTACGTGTGTGTGTGTGTGTGTGTATACATTCTAAAACTACCAGTGCAGTAAAAACCTTGTGCCCTCAAGATCTCAGAACAAAAGGAAACCCAGACTGACTTTAAGGCGTTTGCCAGTTCTTGGCTTTTTAATTCACCACATAGCATAACTGAGAATGACCTTGAATTTCTGACCTCCCTGCCTCCGTCTCTGGAGTGCTGGGATTACAAGTGTGTACCACCATACCTGGTTTATGCAGTGCTGGGGACTCACCCCAGGATCTCAAGGATGACAAGCACCCTATAACTGAGTACTTCCCCAGTCCACATTTGGCAATTTCAAAGTAAAGTGTGCTTAGGCTAAGAGGTAGGCCACGTGGCTGTGGCTCAAAGATTCAGAGCGCTAAAGAAATGGAAGAGAGGAGAGAGAGAGAGAGAGAGAGAGAGAGAGAGAGAGAGAGAACACACAATCTGGAATTCAGGGCTCGCCACTGCAGGAAGAGTAAGACTAAGTTATGCAAACTATGACAAAGACTGAGGCCAGCTTTGAAGTAGCTCGTTCCTTGATGGGATTTGCACGGTCAGTTGTTGGCCTAATCCCATGCAAGAAGCAAAAGTAAATTCTCACTGGAGAAAGATGACATCATCCAGAGACCTAGATGATGACGTCAGTGTTTTATGCCCAGTAACTGCATTCAACCAAAAATAATTTGAATACTCAGAAAGACAGGAATTCTTTATTTGTCTTTCAGTATTTAGTAACTATAGAGAGTCCTGACGAAGAGCCAAGCACTGCTATTATGAGACATAAATTTCGAAAAAAAATCCTATAATTAATATGCCCAGGAATATTGAGAGGCCGAGTGGAAAATGTTGGCAACAGAAGCCAATCAATATTCTAGGCCTGGAAAACATAATAACTTAATTTTAAAATTCAATAAACAGACAAGAGCACATTCAAATCCAGCTAAAGACACAGAAAACTGAAAGACAGATCAGAAGAAAAGCCAGGCATAAACACCGAAAGCCAAAATGATGGAAGACTCGCATAAGAGACTGTGGAGCCAGGCTTGGTGGTACACTCTTATAATCCCATCTCTCGGAGGCGTACCGATAGATACACATACATATACATACGTGCAATTAGTACTTACATACATGGAATTAAATATGATAAAAATACATCTCTAAACAATAATAACATATATGGAGGAATTTAAAGTATCCAAGAGGACTGATTACGTGTAGATACACCATTGTATATAAAGCTCTTGGGCAGCTGTGGATTTTGGAGGAAGGGGGAAGGGCTGTACCCAATCTGCTACAGGTAGTCAAGGACAACTATACATTTGTGATATATGTATATGTGCATATTAAAAAATATGACAAGCCGGGCGGTGGTGGCGCACGCCTTTAATCCCAGCACTCGGGAGGCAGAGCCAGGCGGATCTCTGTGAGTTCAAGGCCAGCCTGGTCTCCAAAGTGAGTTCCAGGAAAGGCGCAAAGCTACACAGAGAAACCCTGTCTCGAAAAAAAAAAAAAAAAATGACAAAAAGGCACAAAAATAGAGGGAGTGTACACAGTTTAAAGGGTCTAAGGTCCTTGCGTTGTCTTCAGAGTAATCAGATAACAGAGTGCGTGCGATGATCTCGGATAATTATGGAAAAAAATACTTAAAACTTTGAAATGAAGAGTAAAAACATTTATGCAGTCCAAAGGAAGACTTGAGTAGAATAAAAACAAAACAGGAGCAAAACAAAAGGGAGACGACAGGAAGCTGTGTGTGCTCGGGAGCTGGAGGAAGTGTAATCCGAAATCCAGAGTATTCTGCTGCTACAGAACAAGCTCTGGGCCAGCGTGGAGTGCACAAGACCCCGCCTCAAGCGTAATAACCTTATTAAAGATAAACAAAACTATAACGATGGTGGGTCTCGACTCAAATGTATCAGACATATGAATAAATCTATATGAATATAAATAGACTAAACACTTTGGCTAAAAAAAAAAAAAAAAAGAAAAAATCGTTGTTTGGGCTTAGTGGGTAAAGTGCTCCCACACAAGCATGAGGACCTGACTTTTGGGCCCCAGAGTTCATGCGTGCTGGGTAATTTTATGTCAACTTGACACAAGCTAGAGTCGTCTGAAAGGAGGGAGCTTCAATTGAGAAAATGCCTCCATAAGATCTCGCTATAGAGCATTCCTTAATTAGTGATTGACTGGGGAGAGCCCAGCCCATTGTGTGTGGTTCCATCCCTGGGCTGGTCCTGGGTTCTATAAGAAAGCAGACTGAGCAAGCCAGTAAGCACCTCCCCTCTAAGGCCTCTGCATCAGCTCCTGTCTTCAGGTTCCTGCCCTGTTTGAGTTCCTGTCCTGACTTCCTTCAGTGATGGACTATGATGTGGAAGTGTAAGTCAAATAAACCCTTTCCTTTCCAACTTGGTTTTGGTCATAATGTTTCATCGCAGCAATAGTCACCATGTAGAGGTGGACACAGTTGCACGTCTGTAATGTCGGTGCTCCTACAGTGAGGTGGAAGATGGAGGCAGAATCCCTGAACCTCACAGGAGGACTCAGCAGTAAATAGTGAAACGCCATGTCTCAAAGAAGGTAGAAGGTGAGGACCAACATCTGAGATGCTAACTCCACATAAGCGCTAGGACACTGCACAATGCTCCCGCCACATACACACACAGATAAAAGCAATCCAAGCTTGTGGACAGGGGTTACAGCTTAGAGAGAGTGCATATGCTTGGCATATAAGAGGTCCTGGGTTCACTTCTCTGTACCCTAAAAACCAAACCTATACATATATATACATATATATACATACATATATATGTGTATATATGTGTATATATATGTATATATATGTATATGTATAGGTATGTGTGTGTGTGTGTATATATATATATATATATATATGCCTGCCAAATGCTGAACGAGCATATTCTCTTTAGAGGGCATATCTCAGGTGTGTGGCTACAGAAAAGCCAAGAGTGAAAATATATAAACACTGGGTTAAGTCAGAGTGCCTGAGTCTGAGGAGCCTGGGAACAGTCCATAAAACAATGGCCGTTGCCTGGCTTGGGCTTGAGGCCCTCACTGAGCATCAGCCAGTGTTTGAGATGAGATCTGGACACAGTCATCCCTGGACATGTGCAGTGTACAGGAGAAAACATGGAGCACAGCTGGAGCACATCTGCCTTCTCACAATGAACTCTCGTAAAAGGCAGTGGACATACACCTAGACCAGAGGCAGAAGCAATGGCAGATGTTGGCTTTTGCTGCTGTTCTGTTCCTCAGCAGATGGCAGCCAAGGATTCAGTAGATGCTCTGATTATGGACCAATTTTCCAGAATTAATTTATCATGAATAAAATAATACCGTATAAAAAAACAAAGCTCAAAACATTTTTCATAAAGAATAGCAAACTTCTGTACATGAAATTTTTAAAAAATAATCGCAGTGACTAATTCACAAGCATGATAAAGGTAAATAGACTACTGGAATGGTGTATCTAGCCATGATTATAAAATGTTACTGATGCTGGCATTTAGTTCAGTGGTAGAGTGCTGACCTAGCATGCGTGAGGCTCTGGGTTTGATTCCCAGTATAGAAACTGGGAAAACAGAGGAGGAAAAACAAAACAAAACTGTGGGCGTTTACCCACCAACCCCACAGCTCCCCAGAGTTTTCTTGAGTGTGAGCAGCAGGAAATATTAGATAGAAGGATTTATTGCGGAGAATCTTGCGGAGATAAACAGAAAATAAAGGATAGCTTCGAGAGGGCCTGGAACCTTTTCCAAAGGGCCCCAACTGTCTCTGCCCCAGGGTTTTTATAGAGACGCCAAGGGGTGGAGCAAAAGACCTCCTCCCCAGCACAGCCAAGTGCAGACCATCTCAGACACCTGCACTCAGGCCCGTGGTCCTAATCATCCTCTATGTGGACCTGCTGGGTAAAACCACGAGGAACCCGAGAATGGGCTCCCACACAAAACAACAACAACCAAAAAAAAAACCTTCCAACTAAAGAATAAGCTTACTGAATTTCACTGATCTCCATTTTTAAGTGTGTGTGTGTGTGTGTGTGTGTGTGTGTGTGTGTGGTCACGTGTATGAGCACAGGTGAGTGTGTACCAATGGAGGTCAGAAGACAGCTTTGTGAGTTAGCCTTTCCCTTCCACCTTGTTTGAGACAAGGCCTCTCTTGACCTTCACCACTGCATGCAGCAGGCTAGCTGGCCTATGAGTGCCCAGGGTTCTCCTGCCTCCATCCCCCATCTTGCTGGAGAAGCATGGGGACTATAGACGTGTGCTGCCATGTCCAGCTTTCCGTAGGTTCCAGGGATCAAACTCAGGGCCTCACACTTGTGCAGCAATCGCCTTTAGCCATGGAGCCAGCTTCTCCCTAGCCCTCCATTCTTCCTCCTTAGGGGCATTTAACTACATTTCAGGCTCTCCGCCACTGTTATTTCAGGGAAGAGAGCCATCCTGACTGACCCACCACAGATTATGGTTGCTTTTGTGTCCCATAACTAGGAAGTGAGAGGAGGAAACCTGTTCTGTTAGAAACTTCCAGGGCCAGCTGACTTGAGCAGCTGCACACAGGTCTTTCGGACTCAAAAAGGAAAAGATATAGAGAGAAATGGAGCGCGGTAACACTGTCGAGAAGTCCACTCTGGCCACCTGCTTCCTTTCTGAAAACCAGTCTTGCATGAACCTACAAAGAGAGACACAGAAGTTTAGTTCTTAACACCATCATCTAACTATGACTAAAAGATCCTGTAAAGATGCCAGTCATTGTTATTTTCCAAAGTTCCATTGTAAAGTAATTAAATCAGGGATTGGGAAGTGGTAACATGCCTCCCGAACCTGAGCAAGGTCTTGAGTTACATCCTCAGCATTGGACATATGTATGTATGTATGTATGTATATGTGTATATCCATATGTTATGTGTATATATGTATGTATATATGCATCTATATACACATATATGTTTATATGTGTTTTGTCTGCATATATAGCTGTGCACTCGTGTGTCCCTGAAGAGGTCAGAAGAGGGCATCAAATCCCTTGGAACTGGAGTTACAGAGGTTGTGAACCATCATGTGAGTGCTGGGAATCAAACCCAGGTCCTCTGGAAAGTCAACCAGTGTTCTTAACTTCTGAGCTTTCTCTCTACCAGGTGTTCTCAACTTATGGGTTGTGACCACTGTGTCAAAAAATATTTAGACTCTGACTGATAACACTAGCAAAATTACAGTTAGGAAGTAACAACAAAAATGATTTTATGGTTGAGGAGGGGTCACTACAACATGAGGAACTGCAATAAAGTGTCGCAGCATTAGGAAGGTTAAGAACTACTGCAAGTCTAGCTCCATTTTTTTAAATGAAATTTTAAGTCATCAGGCAAAGCGATGCGTTCCTTATGGCATTTTCATCCATATAGCATCAGCCTCCGTCCTTGCTGTCTCCTTCCCTCGATGACTCCCCCATCCCTTGCTTTGCCCTTGGTAATCTCTCTCACAACAGCCTCTCTTTGGTTTTCATGTCAGACATATTCCCCCACTCCCCTACTGAGCTCTCCTCCTCCACTCTCGTGGTCCCCTTTCTAGTTTTATAAGTTTCGCACACACATACACACACGTGTGCACACTTGTATGTGTGTGTAATACTCTTCTCTTTATATATTGGTGACAAAACTCTACAGTGCTAGGCTACCGGATAGGTGGTGGTCTTTGAGGACCTATTGCTGGGGCAGGAAGGGCTGAAAGCAATCCAGGCAGCAGGGATCCCGCATTACTGCCAAACTCACTGGAATCTCAGACATCTATGACCAGCTCTAGGTGCTGGAAAAAGTCCTGCTAATCAAGGCCTTTGGCACTACAGAATTTTCTCCCACTGCTAAGTGGCCACTACTATCCAATGTCATCGGGCCCCAGTGGACACAGATGAGCAAATTCCTAGAGGGTGGCTTAAGCCTCAACACATTTCCTAGAAATGGAAACAGCATTTCCCATTAAGAAAAGACCGAGCCACCTTGCTGAACACGTGTGACGCCTAGAGGTGGTCTTGACCACTGCCTTACCAGAACTGCTGGCTCAGTCTGGAGCCTCATCTACAAGTCCCCACACCTGAAAACAGGAACGCTCACTGATAAAATCGTCTACCATTAAGAGTGGTAGCTCCAGGGCTGGAGAGATGGCTCAGAGGTTAAGAGCACTGACTGCTCTTCCAGAGGTCCTGAGTTCAAATCCCAGCACCCATATGGTGGCTCACAACCATCTGTAATGAGATCTGGTGCCCTCTTCTGGCCTGCAGTCATACATGCTACATAATAAGTAAATAAGTCTAAAAAAAAGAGTGGTAGCTCCATTCAGTGTAATAAAGACCTGTTGTAATCCACCATGTTGGATACTCTGTGAAGCACTCTGAGCTTCAAGTGGCTTAAGCTATACATGTTGTCCTGAGACTAAGATCCAGCCACCTTCTGACTACATCCATGGCATTTGGGCCATGTAGAATCAGAATATTGTGATGACTCTGTATGCATCAGATGCAACCGTCAATGTAAACTCAGTTTTGTGTCTGGTCTACACAATCCCATGATGCGACCATGTTTTAAAGCAATGGGAATATTGATGAACATCTCTGCTGGAGATGAACATCTCAGCTAGATTTATGCCCCATACAGAATCACAGCATAAGGCACTAGAACATCTGGTGAGAAATTCTTCTAATTCACAAAAAAAAAGCCATCATTATCCATGAAGCTGTATGGTTCATAGACTTTTGCCAAGCTTAAAGCAAAGTTCTTCTGTGTGTTTTCAGTTATTTTAAATTGTAGCCATGCCTCTCCCGTCAAGGGCTAAGCTATGGCATCCAGGAATCAGTGCAAGGTAGAGTCAAAGGGTGGAATAATCCTGTGGTACACTGTAAAGATTTGTCACTCAAATTGGTTTAATAAAACGCTGACTGGCTAGTATCCAGGCAGGAAGCATAGGCAGGCCGACCAAACTAAGAATGAATGGAAGGAGAAGGGTGGAATCAGGACTTACCAGCCAGATGCAGAGGGAGCAGGAGATGAACATGCCATGCTAATAAAGGTACTGCCACATGGCAAAGCATAAATAGAAATATGGGTTAACTTAAAATGTAAGAGTTAGGTAGTAACAAGCCTGAGCTATTGGCCGATCATTTATAATTAATATAAGTCTCTGTGCTGGGACAGGGAGCAAGAGGTCAGGAGAGGAAAACATTGGTTTACAGGGTAGTGTACATTTCTTTTCATTTTTTTTATGAACACTCACATGAAAAGAAATAGTGCATTCTTATTCTTCCTTTTCCTGCTTAAACCACTCCTTACACCTGAATAGACATGGATTCGGACCCTGACTGCGGTGGCATACCCATGACTATCCTTAACCCCCACCCCAGATCATTCATGAAATTGCTGTAAAATGGCAACCTCCATGTTCCTGTGGAATTCATAAGCCCAGGAAAGGGCAACTAGGTTATCTTGGAGGCATCATGACCGGGCATAATTCATGCCCAAGATGTGGAAGTAGATAAGGCTGAAGAAGGATGCAAAAAAGTCCATTTTCTACTAAAGATATAGACTGGCTTCACTACAGAAGCCTTCTATGACTTCTCAGTGTTGAGCATGTCTTTCCCTACTTGGCCAGCTGTATGAGATTTGGTTGACACATCACTTGAGAACAAACACATAAAACCTAGTGTAATTCAATGCCAACTGAAGATAACACAGAGGATTACATTAAAAGAGTCTCAAGTTCAGGGGGCTGGACTGGGAAGGACTGATCCTGATGGATGACTTAGCCATGACTATGCAGAAAGCTCTCTCAGCAGACTTGGTTTAGTTCAACAGAAGAATAACTGCTGAGTGCCAAGTGTCCATTTTTTTTTTTTTTTTTTTTTTATAAACAGGGCAGCATCCTCTATAATTCTCTGTTCCCCTCCCCCATGCTATAAATATACATCAAATCTCCCGGGCCAAGTCTGCATTTGTACTCACTCACTGGCCCAGGGCCACACAACCCATCTCCACATTGCCTAAGCTGTGTGGTGATGAAAGGTGAGGTCATCCTGCCACCTCTCTGTCTATGTGAGTTTTCCCTGGGGTAAGGGAGGAGGAGGGTGTTGACATCAGGGTGGGCGAGCACTAGTTGAGATAAAGGGAGTCAGCGAGAGTGGGAGAGGCCTTAAGGGCATATATGTGGTTATGATCACAATACACTCTATACATGTATGGAATTTGTCACAAAGAAATAAATCATATCCTATAAGAATTTTTCCTAATAAAGTCTGTTCTACATGTACATTCCATGGAACTTCTGTGTGTGTGTCCCCTACACAAGGCTGAAGATAGTACATGGCATATAAAAGCACTTAATAAATACTTGTTAAATAAACATGTTATAGGAAAAAAAAAACATGTAAAATGCACCCTACCACCTGCAGGGAGAAGTCAGTGTCTCTAGATTTTTTTTGCACTGGAGTTTTTGTAAGAGATTCCTACATGCCTTGATTGATTTACACGAAAACATGAAGAATCCTGGGACTGGAGAGTTGGCTCCTTGATTAAGAGGATTTGCCGCTTTTACAGAGGACCTGTGTTCAGCTCCAAGCCCCCACACATGGTGCCTCACAACCATCTATAACTCTAGTTTCAGGAAATCTGATACCCCTCTGACCTCTGAGAGCATCAGGCACACAGGAGGTGTGCTTCATGTGCAGGCAAAACACTCATACACAAAAGATCAATAAAAAGAGGAGTCATGACTTGCAGCCAGATGTGGTGGCACAAGCCTGAAGTAACAGCACTTCGGAGACTGAGACAGGAGGATCAAGAGCTTGTGTGGCTCGACTCTTAAAAGGTCTTCTTAGTAAAAACAAACCCGAGCCGGGCGGTGATGGCGCACACCTTTAATCCCAGCACTCGGGAGGCAGAAGCAGGTGAATCTTTGTGAGTTCGAGGCCAGCCTGGTCTACAGAGCGAGATCCAGGAAAGGCGCAAAGTACACAGAGAAACCCTGTCTCGAAAAACAAAAAAACAAAAACAAACAAACAAACAAAGAAAAAACCCGGAGCCAGATATTGGGGTCAACGCTGAAAGATCAGAGAAACAGAACAAGTCACAGCTAACCTCACCTGGCCAACTTCTCAGCCGATCCTGTTTCCTCAGACTGAAAGTCTCTGAGTCCTCATCCGAATGGATCTCAGCTGAACTGCTGCTAAAAGCCTAAATGCTTAAAAGGCTCTAGTTCCTGGTCCTCACACCTTATATACCTTTCTGCTTCCTGCCATCACTTCCTGGGATTAAAGGCATGTGTCACCATGCCTGGCTGTTTCCAGTGTGGCTTTGAATTCACAGAGATCCAGATGGATCTCTGCCTCCAGAAGGCTAGGATTAGAGCTGTGTGTGCCACAAAGAGACTGTATCTCAAAAAATACTAGGCATTTGTCACCAGGACACCTGGCAACCTGAGTTTGATCCCTAGAACCCACATAAAAGTGGAAGGAAGGAACCAATTCTACAGTGGTCCTCTGATGTCCAAACACATGCTGTGGGACATGTGCACCCACGACAGACCAGGTGCGCACACGCACCATGATAATAAATATTAATTTTTTTAAACAAACAACAAAAAGCACAGTAATTTGAATGAACAGGATGGAGTTCTTGACTGGGAATCCAATGGTTTCTCCTACACAACACCTCCCAACAGTTGCTTCCAGTGCCTGGCTCCCCGGAGGGTCTTGTGCCATGTGTCTTGATTCTGGTGCATTTCATTCTTTGCCTCTCAGGCTTGGTGGGCCTGTTATTCACCACTTCTCCATTTTCTACTGGCACACTTGTGACTTGCATTTATAGACATGGCTTTGTTTCATCTAAGGTAGAATGGTCTTTCCTGTTTGGGGATGAGTTGGGGAGTTACTTTACTCTTATCTGTTATTTTATAACTGATAACAATGGGAGCTTAAGCTTTTTAATGGAGCTAAAATGCAAAGCAAAGGTGTATTGGTTTGAATGTTCTTGTGATTTTGTTGTTCGAATCTTAGATGGTCTTATAATAAACCCGGAGCCAGATATTGGAGTGAAAGCTAAAAGATCAGAGAAGCAGAGCAAGCCACAGCCAACCTCACCTCACCAACTCCTCAGCTGATCCTGTTTCCATGAATCCTCTGACTGAAATCCTCTGAGTCTGCACCCGAAAGGGTCTCAGCTGAACTGCTTTAGTTTCTGTTTCCTCATGCCTTGTATACCTTTCTCCACCCTGTCGTTACTTCCTGGGATTAAAGGCATGTGTGCTTCCCAGTACTGGGATTAAAGGTGTGTGCCACCACTGCCTGACCTCTATGTCTAATCTAGTGGCTGGCTCTGTCCTCCGATCCCCAGGCAAGTTTATTAGGGTACACAATATATCACCACATGAGTTATTCTTTAGGTCTGTGCTCCTAAAAGAAATAGACTTCTTTTGCCTTTTAGTTGGTAACTTCTACACAAGATAAAATTTCCTTCCCGTCTAGAGCTGTTGCTACATTATAAAATGTGTTTCATTTATTCCTACTTTTAATATCTAGGCCAGCCTGTTCCAAACTGTCAGTCATTTCTCCTAATTGGATAACAAGCAGGCATTGGAGAGACTGTGTGGTGGGAAAGAGTTGTGATAGGTTCACTCAGCCTGGTGTGGTCTGAGTTAAAAGTGAGGTGGCAAAATTAACTAGCCTGCCCCCTGCCAAACTGTCAAGAAATGAAAGACAAGGACACCCTGGGCAACTGTTCCACAGGGAGGGTGGATCTAGAGATAGAAAAACTGGGAGCCAAACTCCATCCCCAGAACCCAAGCCATGTGCGCTGGTGTCCACTTGTTATCCCAGAGCTGAGGCTGAGGAGAGCCAGCATAGCACACTGGGCAAGCCCAGAACAAAGAAAAACCTGGTCTCCAAAAACAGTGGCTAAGGAACAAAACTCAAAATTGTTTTCTGGGCTGCACATGTATGTGCTCCCTTGTGCACCTGCACCCATAGACACGTATGCACCTCATCACACATGAACACACAAAAGAAAAGGAAAATTGACATTGACGTGCTGAGGGTTATGAGAATCACAGTTACAACTTACTCTCAAGTGATAAAGGATAAAAAAGGCAAGCTTGATACAGATATTTACTACTGAGCAATACACTATTAAACTTTAATCAAGTAGAGGAATCCAGATGGAAAAGGCAAAGAAAGTATTTATTCTTGCCTAAAAATTATTGGAAAACAAATGTTTTAAAAGAGAGACCACGCCGGGCGGTGGTGGCGCACGCCTTTAATCCCAGCACTTGGGAGGCAGAGGCAAGTGGATCTCTGTGAGTTCGAGGCCAGCCTGGTCTCCAAAGCGAGTTCCAGGAAAGGCGCAAAGCTACACAGAGAAACCCTGTCTCGAAAAAACCAAAAAAAAAAAAAAAAAAAGAGAGAGACCACAACGGGTAGTGGTGGCGTGTGCCTTTAACCCAGCACTAGGGAGGCAGAGGCTGGCGGATCTGTGGTTTTGAGGCCAGCCAGGTCTACAGAAGGAGTTCCAGGAGAGTCAGGGCTACATAGAGAAACCCTGTCTTGAAACCAAAACAAACAAACAAACAAACAAACAAAAAACAAAATGAGAGTGAGCGAGCGTGAGTACTTACTTCATGGTATGTTTTGCATGGACCTACTTCCTGGCCTTGTTTAAGCTACTGCTGTTTGTTACCTGTGTCCACACAGCCTAGTCACAGCCAGAGACAGTGCCTTACAGTGAACTTGTTGGCAGCAGAGTCTGAGGAGGACAGGGGTGTGGATGTGCAGGGCTGGCACCATACGATACCCACAAATGGGTTATTTGGGGACTCTTCTCAGTGTTGATGATAAAGTACATGCAATAACTGTGTCACTTCCTTTGAAATTGGCATTCAAGCTGGGCGATGGTGGCGCACGGCTTTAATCCCAGCACTCAGGAGGCAGAGGCAGGCAGATCTCTGTGAGTTCGAGGCTAGCCTGGTCTGCAAAGAGAGTTCCACAGAAACCATGTCTTGAAAAAAAAGAAATTGGCATTCAAACTGAACAAGACCATGACACACCGAGAACAGTTAAGCTCCGAAGGATTACTGTTCCAACTACAACTACAAATTGTCTGGTAGAATTTAGAACCAGTTTTCTGACTGCTGATTCTTCTTTCTCCTTCTCCTTCTCCTTCTCTTCCTCCTTCTCCTCTCTCTCCTCCTTCTCCTTTTCCTTCTCCTTCTCCTCTTTCTCCTTCTTCTTCTCCTTCTTTTTTTCCTCCTCCTCCTTCCTCTTCATCTTCCTCTTTTTAAAGAAAGATTTACTTTATTTATATTTGTGTGTGTGTGTGTGTGTGTGTGTGTGTGTGTGTGTGTGTACACGTGCACAGATACCCTTGGAGACCAGAAGAGGGTGTTGGGTTCCCTGGAGCTGGAGTCACACAAAAAGGGGGTACTGGGAACTTAACTCTGGTCCTCTGGAAAAGCAGCAGGCACGCTTAACTTCTATGCCATCTCTCCAGTCCCTTTGAGGTAAAATTTACTCTCATTTTGGAATTTTAAGAAAATTAGCAAAATAATATATAAAGCTGAAATTTTTTCAGCCACTTTTCCTTGAGGTGCTGGGAACACACATATCCCAGTGTGTCATACATGCTAGACAAGTACTCTACCAACGAACTATATCCCAGCCCTTGGTTCTTTGAGGCAGGGTCTCTCTGCATGGAGCTCACACTGGCCTTGAACTTACTTGGTGGTCCTGACTGGCCTCAAACTGACCATCTCCTTCCTCAATCCCAAGTGCTGCGATTACAAGCATGCACCGCCAGGCCCAGCCTCAGCACCTTTTCAAAGAAGGGTCTTTGGGTATCTTAGAATTTTTGCTTCTAACCCCATCCCACGTTGTAGAAGATACTGTTGCACCCCGGAGAGACCAGAGAGAAAAACAGAGTGTGAGTTACTTATAAACTACACTTCAATTATCCATGTTTTATGTTTGTGCCTGGTCTGCTCTGCTACCAGACACATATTGAAGAATAATGAATCTTGGGCAAGAAGAACAGAAAATGGCCCAATTATGCTTTAAAAAAAAAAAAAATCCACGCCTGAGCAACAGAAGGGAGGTTTTGCAGTAATGACACCCGGCTCATCACTTTGCACTTAATGTTGCCAAGGAAGAAATCAACGAAGAGAAATAACAACACAGAAGGAGGAGAAAATGAACACAATGTGCTTTGCTCATTTTCTTGTGACAAGGATAGTTTTATCTACATAATTCACGGCAGTGCTTTGCAGTGTATTACTGAATGTACAGTGTGTACTTTCAAAAACAACACAGCCCAGTACTAGGGGACTCCAATCTCATTGTTGGTTAAATTTCTGATAAGAAGGAGAAAGAAGCTGCCAGAATAATGATGAAAATGGCTGGGAGGGTGGTGGCCTGGGGAGGACGGCCTGGGGAGGATGGCCTGGGGAGGACAGCCTGGGGAGGATGGTGGCCTGGGGAGGATGGCCTGGGGAGGATGGTGGCCTGGGGAGGACAGCCTGGGGAGGATGGTGGCCTGGGGAGGACAGCCTGGGGAGGATGGTGGCCTGGGGAGGACAGCCTGGGGAGGACTGCCTGGGGAGGATGGTAGCCTGGGGAGGATGGTAGCCTGGGGAGGACAGCCTGGGGAGGACAGCCTGGGGAGGATGGTAGCCTGGGGAGGATGGTAGCCTGGGGAGGATGGTAGCCTGGGGAGGACAGCCTGGGGAGGATAGCCTGGGGAGGACAGCCTGGGGAGGACAGCCTGGGGAGGACAGCCTGGGGAGGACAGCCTGGGGAGGACGAATGGATTTGGCTAAGGTCTTTGTTTTTCAGTTGCCTAGGCAGCACATCTCAGTCTAGCAGCTGCTGGAAAACACTTATGGCCAGGTAAGGGTCGACTGTGCAGTTTGTTTCAGCCAGCCGCACAGACCAAGAAGACATGTTGGCAGGATGAGAGGTGCCAACAGCCACCCCAATGTGCTTTTGCGTCCAACAATTCATCCTCTAGGAGTCTGTCCTCAATGATTGAGGATGCAGCCAAGGACTCAGCTAAAAGATATTCCTGTGTGTGTTGTTTCTATAGCAAATGCCCGGGAAACAAGCTAAATGTCTGAGATAAGTTATGGTGTATTTATAGAACCTAATAACGCTTCTTAGAAATCAAAACTCTGAGCCAAAAGGGGAATCCATGTGCTAATTTCAAATGTGTAGGAGGACTGGGGAATATAACAACAACATTTTAAAGCATAATCTCTTCCCCCCCCAAAAAAAAAGTAATGGAAAAGTAAATCTGCAATTTTCTGCAATTTACACACACAGAGACAGACAGACAGACAGACAGACAGACAGACACACACACACACACACACACACGCACACACGCACACACTCACACACTCACGGCGCACTCAAGTTCAGACAGCACACATGCACACGCACGGTGCACTCAAGTTCAGACAGGGAGGAACAGACACACAGAACTCTCCAGAGAGTTGAGTCCTTAAGCTTTACTTCTCTCTCTTCTGATCCCCTGGGGAAGATGCCAGAGGCATGCTGTCAGATGGGACGCAAGAGTAAAGGTCTAGGGGAGGGATGGGAATCAGAACAGACGTGAAGTTTATGTTAGCATAAGGTCCAAGTCATGGGTTGTTGAGTGCTCAAGCCTTAAAGCAGACATAGATATCAGGCTCTCAAAGGCCCAGGGAAGATTCTAGAAAAGATGAGAGAGTCCAAGAGCTGGAACATGGGGTGGGAGTGGGAGCACAAAATTTTGAAATGCTGTCTTCTGGATTTGATGAGGCTGAGGTAACAAATACACAGCAGTTCCGGGTACCTGCACAAGACCTGCAGGTGCGCACACACACATGCACACACACACAAACACGTGTGCGCAAATGCACACACAAGTAGGAGGGAAGCCTGTCCTGGAACTCTCTCTGTAGCTCAGGCTGGTCTCAAACTCACAGAGATCTGCCTGCCTCTGTCTCCTGGGTGCTGGGATTAAAGGTGTGCACCACCAACAAAAAAACAACAACAACAAAAAACCTTAAAGGGGTTGGGGATTTGGCTCAGTGGTAGAGCGCTTGCCTAGCAAGCGCAAGGCCCTGGGTTTGTTTTCCTCAGCTCCGGAAAAAACAAAAACAAAAACAAAAAAAACAAAAAACAAGGGTGTGCACCACCACCCAGCTAACAGGAATGGTTTTAACTGTTCATTTGGAAGAGGAAAATATATTTTAAAGTAAAGGAGCATAGTTTTTGAAACAAAGAATAAACTAAATGGATACATTGGAAGAATAGAAGAGGAAATGGGAGAGTCTTGGGCAAGAGCCAAACTGTGGAGATACCACAGAGTCAAGGAAAATAATGACGGACATGAAGTTATAGAACTTGGTATTATGTACTGATATTGTTTAGCTCCCAATGTCCCTTAAAGGTCCATATATAAGACAGGCTTTGTCTCTAGTTTGCTCTGGTTGAGAGGTAGTGGAACTTAAGGGGCGGAGCCTCATGGGAGGCAGTTAGGTCATTGGAGATATGCCCTCAAAAGGCATGGAGGGATCCAGCTCCTTCCTCTCTTTGTTCCCTGGCTACTTGATGAGAAGAGCAGCTGCCTTCATGGGTGCTCCAACTACCATGTACTACAGGCCCCACGCAATGAGCCAACCAAAGACGGAAACCTCCGAGACTAAGCCAAAATAAGCCTTTCTTTCTTTTACCTGGTTGTCCTAGGTATTTGTTACAGTAGCAAAAAAAACTGAATTTATTCTGTTTACACTGTTGCCCATATAGTCATAAAGAGCACAAGGACTTTCTAAAATCTCAAGCAACTTTGGATACATACTCATGAGTGTTGTTCTGGGAAGGAAATGCAGAATTTTTAGAACATCTTAAATACTCCTTCTCTAAAGAGTATATGATCCAGAATTATTTCAGAACCAAAGGGCTATTTTGTGCATATTTGTTGTGGTTTGGTTCATTGATGCATTCATTAAACGAATACTGATTGGATCTCTTATTATATTTTAAGGTCTTAATGATAAGAAAGAAAAAGGGGGGAAGGAAGAAAGAAAGAAAGAAAGAAAGAAAGAAAGAAAGAAAGAAAGAAAGAAAGAAAGAAAGAAAGAAAGAAAGAAGCAAGCCAGATGTGGTAATACATAGCTATAGTGCAGATAACAAATTCAAGGCCACCCTGGTCTATATTCAGAGGTTCATAATAGTGAAGGCTACATAGTGAAACCCTACCCCAAAAAGCAAAACAAGGGGTTGAGAGACGGCTAAGCAATTAAAAGCACTTGCTACTTTTTCAGAGGGCCAGAGTTTGGTTCCCAGCACCCATACAGTGGCTCATAAACCGTCTGTAACTCCAGTTCCAGGGGATCTGAAGCTCTCTTCTGGACTCCACAGGCACTGGGCGGGCCCACGGTGTACATACTTACATGTAACAAACACTCACACACGCAAAATAAAAATAAGTAACTCTTTTTTTTTTTTTTTTTTTTTTCTTTTACGGTTTTTTGAGACAGGGTTTCTCTGTGTAGCTTTGCGCCTTTCCTGGAACTCACTTGGTAGTCCAGGCTGGCCTCGAACTCACAGAGATCCACCTGGCTCTGCCTCCCGAGTGCTGGGATTAAAGGCGTGCGCCGCCGCCGCCGCCGCCGCCGCCGCTGCCGCCGCCACCACCACCGCCCGGCAAAAATAAGTAACTCTTAAGCAAAACAAAATCAGGAAGAAAAATAACAGGATACAATTCCTGCATTTATGGAGCCTATAGTCTGGTCGGGGGTGGGGGGGGGAGTATCCATAAATAAAAAACCTGACAGCAAATGAATACATCTTGAATGTAACAAGTATTACGGCAAATAAGTATACACTGCTATGCCATTGTTGAATTGATGGAATCGGCTGACCTGAGACATCCAGGGAGGCTTTCCTCAGCAGCTCAGAGAAGAGGGCGGTGGGAGGATGTCCCCTCTAAGCAGAGGGGAAGGTCAATGTCACAGCAGCAAGGTACTGCCAAGAGCTGGAAAACAGGGAACTTTGGAGATGTGGTGAGGAGGAGAGCTGGGAGGCTAGAGAGATGGCTAACCGGGTAAGAGTGCTCTGCAAGCGTGAGGACCTGAGTTTGGATCCCAGCATCCCTGCTAGAAGGTAGACATGGACACTTGCGTGCCTATTCCCCCAGCACCACTGGAGGTAGAGATGGGAGGATCGCTGGGACCTCTGGGGGCCAGCTCCAGGTTCAGTAAGTGACCTTGTCTCAAAGTCACATGGTTGAGAATGTTAGAGCACAATGCTCCTCTAGTCTCCTCTGGCCTCAGTGAGCGCGCGCACACACACACACACACACACCACATGTATACCACATACACACACATACCACATACACACACACACACACACACACACACACACACACACACACCACATGTATACCACATACACACACACCACATATATACCACACACACATACACACATACACACACACACACACACACACACACTCCACATGTATGCCACCCACACACACACTAATAATGAAGGAAAAACAGGGTGGACGAGCGCTATACCCCCTTCACGGTCTTGGGGACCAGATGAAGGGGCAAACATGTTAAAAGGGCAAATCCCACCACCCCAGGGTAACGCTGACTCCCTGTGAAAGGAGGAGCTGAGGATGACAGAGTTCAGTCAGAGGCCGCGGCTGTGACCCAGGCAGAGCTTGCTAACTTGGAGGTGGACGGGCGCTTGGGATGAAGATGGAGAAAGCTGAATAAGCTGTAAAGAGCTTGAGGGTAAGTGGACAAGTGATGATCAGGTGAGACCGAATGGCTGATGGTATCAACTGTTAAAAGAGAAGGAGGAAATGGGCATTTTGCCCACAAAAATTACATTTTTAAGCAGATTGGTTTTGGGAGAGATATAGCTAAGATACTTAAAAATAAATAAATATCAGAGCCGGGTGTGGTGCACACCTTTAATCCCAGCACTCGGGAGGTAGAGCCAGGCCAATCTCTGAGTTGGAGGCCAGCCTGGTCTACAGAACTAGTTCCAGGACAGCCAGGGCTACACAGAGAAACCCTGTCTCAAAAAACCAAAAATAAATAAATAAAAATAAATCAATATCAAGTAAGTAGTTGGGTATAAGATTAGGATAACACAGGAGATGTCTGGACCAGAAATAAAAACTGTCTGGTACAAAAATGTCAAATGAAATCCACAGGTGTGCATTCCCAAGGGGCCTAGGGAAGATGGATCATGAACAGAGAAGCAGGGCTAAACAGACGGAGGAATGCCCACATTTAATGATGCAGGTTTGCGAACCATTAACGTTCTTTAGCATTTTATGCAAAGGCCACAGGGAGAGAGAATTCAGCAGTAGGTAAGCCAGAAGAGAGTTATTCCACGGGATCCACAGGCAAGAGCGTCTCTGGGAGGAAGAAGTTAATGTTACTGGATACTGCAGAGAGATCCAGGGCAGTAGACTTGAGGTAAACGTCCTCTGGGCTCAGCATATGGACTTGCAAGGATACATTCAGCTTAGGATGTGGTGAGCTGCAGCTCCGACCTGATGTACCTGATGCAGAGGAGAACAGCCTAGGAAGGATGGTCCAGGCTTTAGGGATTTCAACTTTTTTATTTGTTGTTGCTTGTTTGTTTATATTTTTGTTTTCTGGTTTTGATTTAGGGGAGAATGCCTATTTTTCACAATTATAGATCAGAATAGTTTAAATTTCTAAATAGAGAAGTGACTAAATGTGATATGTCTTAAGGACAAAAAGAATTGCAAAAAAAGTTTAGCAAATTTCAGTAACTATATAATGTGTGGTGGCAGTGGCTTGATTTATTCTGGGAGTGTTATGCATACATTATTTTATTATGGAACAAAGAAAGAGAAGTAGTTATAGTGATGTCACAGGGAACCAAATTTCCCATTTGAGAGGAGAAAACAGGCTGGGTGTAGAGCCTCTTGAAGAGGCTCCATGGGCCAAGAACAGAACACTTTACTTATGAAAAAACCACGAATATTGCCAGGTGTGGTGGTGCATGCCTGTAATCCCAGGCAGGAGTCAGAAGAACCAGGAGGATCACTCATGAGATCAGGCTAGATCCATCTATATAGTGAGTTCCAGGCTAGCCAGGGCTACATACTGAGACCTCATCTCAGAACCAAACAAACAAACAAACAAAACAATCTGAAATTGAGTCCTATCAAAATATTTAAATTCATAATAAAAATACTTGAGTTCATAATGCTCCAAAGACCTCAATTCTCCGGTCTGAAAGGAGCTAGAAAACCAGATTATTATTGTTTGCTTTTTCAGGACAAACAGCGCTTCAAGAGAAGGGGACTCGGCGAAGACGAGAGGCCTCTCTCTCTTTAGAAGAATTTCAATTAGTAAGCTAAAAGGACTGAACCTTACTTAACAAGTCAACATTTCCTAACATAGTGGACCCAAGCGAAGAAAGGCGGTGACAGCCATAGGGACATCTGAACACCGCCCTTCTGAAGGGGAACCTTAAGAACACTTATCAGATGTTCTTATCAAAAAAATCAAGCCTGAATCCAATTAAGTAGGTCCCAACTACTAATTTTCAGAAACTACAGGAGACAGGAGGGTACAATCAGCACGAGGCAAACTGTGGGAAACTCTTCAAGTCAAAAGGGAACATCAAGGGAAGGGCACCGATATATTTAGAGAAACTTAGGAGTCCTACTTAATTCATTTTTGATCCTTTCTTTTATTTGTATGTGGATGGGTGTGTTGTCCGAAGGGATGCTCGTGAGCCTTTGCTGCAGGCCGCAGGAAAACATAATGGAATCCAGCTACTATCACAGAAGCTACGACTTGGAAAAGTCAAGGACTTCGCCAAAGGCCAAGCCATGGCTTAAGAAGTCTTGGTGATATTTTAGCTTTTGTAAGTATATTAGCTGGTTCCTACAGTGATTTTCTTGTAATGCTATGTGTGTTTCCAAGAACTCCTAACAGTGTATTTATCTAAAATGCCTATCAAGCATCCAAGGCCAAATGAAACACCTGTCTCCTAGGTCAGGCAGATAGATTTATTTCTTGTGCTATTTAGGGTGAGACCCTCCTTTCTTATACAACCTTACTAATAGACCCCTAACTTCTTACCTAACTACTTCTAGGAATGTAGATGGAGCACATAGATCCCTTTTGATATACTAACCAGTCATTAGCACTCACTCAGTTGACCTCCTCTTTTACCACTCCATTTTGGATTGTAAAAGAAAGCCTGGTGGTCACTGCCTGAGGAAAATTCTTACCTGCCTTTATGACCTTGTAGGAATTCAAGCCTGGTGACCTGGCTGGAGGTGGAGGATTGCTATGGCTTGGGTTTATAACTGAACACCTCAGAGACTTGAGAGGACTTAGAGGTGTAAGGAGATGGAGAGGAAGAGAGGAGTGGAGAACTTGAGGATGGAGAACTGAGAGGGATAAGGAGGATTTTGTCCAGAGAGAACATGTGGATGAGATGGAAGATGAGGAAGAGTCAGATGGGGAAGTACTAGCTGGGTAAGAACGAGATGAGAAGGACCTAGATGAGGCAGAATTAAGATGAGAGAATTAAGATAGAATTTAGAGGGAACAGTAGATAAAAATAGAGAGAAATCAGGCAAGAAAGGAGCTAGGCGCGAGAACAGAACTGAAGCTGTGTAGATAGGATTTTTATCTCAGAGGAATAAAGTAGATGGACAAAGAGCTTGGTGTACTTAGATTGATTTCCCGAAATAATTCTTGCCGTTTGTAGTTTTTTGAGTCCCCGAGAAGTATAATATTAAAGCTGGTCCTTTTAATGTTATACAAGGCACCATGAACCCTCAGTGCCTGCAGAAGCCAGAAGAGGTTATCAAATCCTCTGGCACTGGAGTTACACAGAGTTGTGAGCTACTGTGTGGGTGCTGGGATTCCAGCCTGAGTCCTCTGGAAAAGCAGCCAGTGATCTTAACCACTGGGTCCTTTCTCCAGCCTCAGGAGTCTTATTTAAATCCACCCCAAGATACCAGATTTATTATAGTCCATATCAGAACAAATATATAGTGAGGCCTTGACCAAAAAAATACTAAATCAAGGCCGGGCGGTGGTGGCGCACGCCTTTAATCCCAGCACTCGGGAGGCAGAGCCAGGCGGATCTCTGTGAGTTCGAGGCCAGCCTGGGCTACCAAGTGAGTTCCAGGAGAGGCACAAAGCTACACAGAGAAACCCTGTCTCGAAAAACCAAAAAAACAAAAAAAAAAACTAAATCAAAACAAAACAAAAACTATTTAAAAAAAAGAATTTTTGTTTTGTTTTGTTTTGGTTTTTTGTTTGTTTGTTTCATGACAGGGTTTCTCTCTGTAGCTTTGCGCCTTTCCTGGAACTCACTCTGTAGCCCAGGCCGGCCTCAAACTCACAGAGATCCGCCTGCCTCTGCCTCCCGAGTGCTGGGATTAAAGGGATGCACTACCACCACCCGGCTATTTTTTTTTTTTAATGTTTTTAGAATGGTGGCTCACTCCGTAGCCCTGGCTACCCTGATATTTGCTATGTTGCCCAGGCTAGCCCTCAATACATGAGCATCCGACTGCCTCAGTCTTCTGAGTGTTGAGTCTTTATGTGTGCATCACCATGCCCAGCCCAACATTACTTTTTGAAAATATTTTATTTGTGTGTGGTTGCTGGTGGGGGCAGGGGAATGGCGGTTGGGAGATACATATGTGCCATGGCCTGTATGTGAAGGTCCGAGGACAACTGTAGGGGTCAGCTCTGTTGTCCCATCCTGTGGGACCTGGAGACTGAGATCAGATTAGGCTTGTCACTCAATGGCTATCCCCACTGGGACATTGTGTTCATCCCAACGAATTATTTTTGAGCTAAGAATTTACGAAAATGTTAAGGGAATTTGAGCTATGACTAGAGCTGTAATGACTAGTGAATTATTCATTGTGTTAGGTTAATAATAGCTTTGTGATTAAAATTTTAAGGTTTTTTTTTAAAGATACGCATTGGGATATTAATGTATGAAATGATGTGTCTAGAGATTGGTTTAAAATAATCCATGGTATGAATGCTGAGGAAATCGATGAAAGAAAATGGACCTAGAGTTTATCACTGTCAAAAAAAATGTGATATGAGTTCATAACATTGCTTGTGTAGTCTTCATAAAGCTTCTAAGTTTCCTTTCGTTAGAAAAATGTCCACTCAGGCGGCATAGCACGCACCTAGACCACAGCACTGAGCCAGCAAGGGTATAGAGCAACACCAGCTCAAAAAATAATAATAATAATAACCGACTCTGCAGACGGCATTGTCCAGTAATTCTTTATGAACAGTGTCACCGGAGGGGGGAGGGAGTGATAGGGACTGGGCATAGGGGCCGAAAAGCTGAAGCCGCAGGGGGTGGGGAGGGTTAGAAGAACTGGAATATGAATTACTGAAGGGGGGCATGCTCTGAACGTGGGGGAGTGAGAGAGTATCCAGGAAAGGGGAGACGGACAGGAAGGAAGCTGGGAGTGGAGGCAGCCTGGAGTGAGCGAAGCTCTGAATGTGTGTTGTCGACATGGACACAGCCATGTTAAGGAACCCAGTGCCTCAGGCTCATGGCAAGATGGCAAAGCCACCCCCACCCCTACCTGGAGTGAGGCTCAGAGAGATGGCAAAGCCTTCCTCTGGTCTGTGTGCAGATGTGGGCAGTGTGTGCAGGAAATGTCCACCATAGTTCCCTGATGGGGGAATGTCTTTTTGTATGCTGTGAAAATATGTTTCTCTGATTGGTTGATAAAAAAAGCTGCTTGGCCAATGGTGAGGCAGAATAGGGTTAGGCGGGACATTCTAACTAGAGAGGAGGAAGGAGAAAGGCAGGGCAGAGGAGACACTGCCAACTGCCACCATGAGAAGCAAGATGTAAAGATACCGGTAAGCTACAAGCCACGTGGCAAAGTATGGATTTATAGAAATGGGTGAATCTAAGGTGTAAGATCTTGCTATTGAGAAGCCTGAGCTAGTATACCATACAGTTCGTAATTAAAATAAGTCTCTGTGTGTTCATTTGGGTCTGAGCAGGGCTGCAGGGCTGAGGGGGGGAGGGGGGAGCTGGGTGGGACCAGGAAAACTTTCAGCTAAAGTTCCACATGTGCTCCTGTGTTTGTGGCCCACAGAGACTGCTACTACTGAGATCAGCTAAACCACCTGCTTGTTCAGCTGTACATAACACCCCTGCCTTCTGTTTAGCTGTATGCAATAACCCTGCTGCTCTGTTCAGCTATATGTAATAAACACACTGGGGGGCTTCCGGTTTCTCCACCAGAGAACCCAGTCCACCAGATCCCAGCATTTCTGTGTGTCTGTGTCTGTGTGTCTTTTCATCATTCCTTCATTGCCCCAGTCAGCTCTATCCCTGGAGCCCAGCTGGACCTTCCAGCCCATGGTTGGAAACAGCAGAACCAATTGGCTAGGAGAACCAGCAAGACAAAGAACAGCCAGGCTGGGGGAACTGAACAAGGAGCTAGAACATGAACAACAGAAATTCCCAGGCTTTGTTCACTGTTGAACCCTAACACAACCAGAAATGTGTTGGGCCCACAGTGGGCGCCCAGCCAGTGTCTGCTGAGTGCTACATGAAGACACTTGACTTTTTTTTTTTTTTTTTTGTCTTTTTTTCTGGAGCTGAGGACTGAACCCAGGGCCTTACGCTTGCTAGGCAAGCGCTTTACCACTGAGCTAAATCCCCAACCCTGACACTTGACTTTTGCTACCTATCCCTTACCCTTCTTTAGGCAAAATGACCTCAATTTATTGTTTAAGATTTATTTAATTTTTAATCACATATTTGTATGTCTATCTGTGTGTGTGTGTGTGTGTGTGTGTGTGTGTGTGTACACATGTGAGTATGGTGCCTGAGTATGTGAGAGGAATAGAGTCCTTTGGAGCTGGAGTAACAGGTGATAATGAGTTGAGTTTCTATTTTGTGATCCTTGGGTATCCATTTCTAGATCTAAGAAGCACAGGATCAAGGCTAAGTTACTTCATGTGGCTCAGTCTCTTGGTCACAGCAGTCACTCGGATACGGCTCAGTTGGTAGAATGCTTGTCTAGCATGCACCAAGCCCTGGTTTCATCCCCAGCACCACATACACGGGCATTGTGTCACATGCCTTTAGCCTCAGCACTCAGGAGGTGGAGGCAAGAGAATCAGGAGTTCAAGTCATCTGGGTACTAGCCTGAGGTATATAGCCTTCAGAGGGGGACAGGATTGTATGGGAGGGCGCTGCCCTGAACCTATAAACTAGTCCCATTAAAATGAAACCCCGAATAATGCACTTTCATCCCTTGTAGACACACTGAGGATGCACAAGAAGTCAAGAATGGGCTGGAGAGATGGCTCAGGGATTAAGAGCGCTGACTCTTTTTCCAGAGGACCCGAGTTCATTTCCCAGCACCCACATGGCAGCTCACACCTGTCTGTAACTCCAGTTTCAGGGGACCCTGACACCCATGGCAAAAACACAAATGCACATAAAAATAAAATAAAAATATATATTTTTTAAAAAAAAGTCAAGATTGCTGAAGACAGAAAGCAGAGCAGAGATGGAGAGAAAGAAGGCATTGGCTTCATTACTGAAACTTGACTTTAGCTGTACCAGATCTATCCCTGGAATTTCCAGTTACATAGGAATAAAATCTCCTTAATTATTCCCATCAAGTTTAGGGCCAACTACATAATGACGCATATTCTACAACCACTAAGTAGCCTCGCCAGTGTAGGAGGCAAAACACACTTCCAAAGCCAGGGCAGCTGGTGTAGCCAGTGTTCCTGCCCCCAGGAAGGAAGGAGACGAAAAGGTAGAAGGAGCCTTGGGGCCTAGAGAGCCTACCCTCCGTGTGTTGTCCTTGGCCCTGCACCAGATCACCTGGGGAACTTGGTGACCAGAGTTTCCTCAATCCCATTCCAGGCTGCTTGAGCCAAAGTCTCTATCAAGGTCCATGATCTATGTTTTACAAACTCCAGGCCAGTCTGATGGGATGACGCACTCGTTCAGTGTTGGTGAACTTGACTTCCCACTGGTATGGGAGCCGCAGGGAGGCAGATTCTGTGGCTGCTGCTCAAGTCAAGGAGATGTGCAGAGTATTCATGCGGTTTTAGGAGAGCTCTTATTAACTACGGAGACCCTAAGTGTGGGGCTGATGGGCTTTCTCCTGTCTGTTCGATTGCTAAGTGCTTTTTCCCTCATCCACATTCTGAAGAGTTGAGATGACCAGAGAAGTGACTACCAAATAGAAAGACTGTTTTAGACCTCCTAATCAGGGCAGCTGCAAATTCAAGGACCCTCTGATGTCATCACAGGGCCAGGGTGTCTCCAGTTTGGTTTTGCCATCCTCACGCTCTGGTCCTCAGTCTGGTCCCCTGAGATGTTTTCCCCAAGGACTAACTACTCTGAGCATTAATCCTGCCACAACAGAGACCACAGGGTGGGAGAGGGCACACACCCGTCCTGAAGTCCCAGCTGAAGTTCAAGGTTGAGGCAAACACCTGGAGAAGGTCTTGGCAGACACTGCTAACATCTCTTGGGCGGAATTACTCCCTACACGGCCTCTCCTCAACCAAACACCCTCACACGGATATAGATCCCATGATGAATTCAGTCCAATCCCCAGGTGCCCTGGACCCGAGCTCGGGTCCTTGAGTGTGGGGTAATCAGCTAATCCTCAGGCATCGAATTCCTGAGGGGAGGGGAGCAGGGAAAAGAGAGACATGGGATGGCTTGGGTGTGCAGGTGATGAAGTGTGTAAACCCTAGGCGGGAACTGAGGAGAGACAAAGAATGTTCCTGCCCTTACGCATCTCAACCCTACCCCCGCCCCCCACTGGAGATACTACTGGGGCTACTTCTTAGGATAAAGTCGTTTAGACAAACAAGGTACTGTATGTGATCACATCCCGTGTGGTGGGTCTACGTGATACAGGGGGACTTTAAACATGACAGAGAACAGAGATCTGAGAACCTAAGTGCAAGGACTTGCTTAACATGTCCACTGCTCCTCCTCCCCTCCCCCAACACGACAGCTTTGGGGGTTTGGTTTCTCCTTTCCTTTTACACTTAAGCATTTTCGTTGGGGAGGGGACTGGAGAGATGGCTCAGTGGTTAAGAGCTCTGGCTGCTTTTCCAAAGGACTGGGTTCCATTCCCAGCACTGACATGGTGGCTCACAACTGTCTGTAACTCCAGTCCCAGGAGATTCAACACCCTCTTCTGGCCTCTGGAGGCATGACACACCCATGGTGCACACACATATAGGCACGTAAAAACACCCATATACATAAAATAAAAATAAATAAGCTTAACTGTTTTCTTTATGAGCTTCATCAATCCCTACAAAACATCCCAACAATGAATGCCAATATTTTGTTTCACCGCCTCAACCAAACTGAACTGTGTAGAAGGTTGGAGAATGCTCAGAATGTGGGCCTTAGGGGAAGAAAGAGACAAGATGGCCCAAATGTGCAGACTTTCTGCGTGTCCAGATACAACAGTTTGAAGTACAGATGCCGCTTGCCTCTGGGCACTGCCTGCTCCTTTCTGCCCAAACTTTTCTGTCCTCTCAGGCTCATGAGCCGCCGCCTCCTCGGTCCAGCTGAGCTCCTTTGTAAAATCTAGTCTTTGCAAAGAACATTGCCAAGTGGACTCAGCACAAAGCCCAACCCCTGGATACCTGATCACTCTAGAAACATGATCAGGTTCCCCATCCCTCACCGCCCCTCAGAGGACGTCTGATCCCCTGGCCTGTCTCCAGCAGAGGCTTGCTAGGTTGGTTTAGACAGAATCCCCTCACCCCGGAGTTTCCTCATGGTGATTTTCCATCCACTCCACTCTGCCCCTTGGCTAGGATTTTCACTTTGCCCACGCTGTGTTTCAAATCAAGCTGCATCCTTCTCTGGTGGCAAATCTCACAGCAGTGATCCCGCTACCCTAAAAAGCCTGTTTCCTCCTGCTTTACGGTTAGACCACCACTGGCTGATACTTTTTCCTTAACAGCTTCCCCACCGCCACACGGAAAGATTCTCCTTTAGAATGAGTCTCTGAACACAGAGTGTGGCACAGTTGTGCTGGGCTCCAGGTTCAGATGGAAGTACGATTGTCTCTGAAAAACTGCACACCCAGTTTTCTCTTCAGACCACACACAAGTAGACTTCCCTCGCCTGACCCTTGAAGGGGCCTTGTGGAAAGAATGGATGAGTGTACTGGAGTGGGCACTGTGTTTTTTCTTAAGCATACAGGAATGCATAGGTTTTCCTGCCCACCCCGTGTCCACTCTACTCTGGTGGAGACAAATGGCCAGAGCTGATCTCTCTTGAGCTGATCTCTCTGCTGTTGCTCATGACCTTCCTTCTTTCTTCTGTTCCCCCTCCCCCACCTCTTGAAAATGCAGTTGCATGAGTGTTGCCCCACCCACCCAGGAAGGCTACAAGTTTAAACTTCTCCGGTTGTGGAATGAAAGGCCTTTGTAGGAAGGCCATGCTGGCAGCCCGGTAGAGGCAATTTAAAACCGGTCCCACCAGTGCAGCGAGGAGAGCGATTCTCAGTCCTCAGAGGCTTATCCAAGTGTGACAGATACAAACAGCCCGGTTGCTTTCAGAAGTCGGCTGAGTCACATGGAAGCAGACAGACACCGGTGGGAACCACGAGGCCTGCTGACACCAGAGTGTTATGTCCTGGGGGAAATGCCCGACAGAGAGAAGAAAACACTCCCAGGGGAGGGGACTCTTTAGTTAAGAGGAGAAGCTAAATTAGTGAAAAATAGCTTAGTTATCATACAATTCCTAAAAGTTAACAGTGTGGAATACTGTCTTAGATGTTTAAATATATCTCACAGAAGTTAGGAATAATGTTTCAAAGAAACTTGTGATAACATATTCCTGCTGATATTGAAATATCATGTGTATAAATGTGGCTATCTAAATTAAAACGTATTTGGAAAAAAACAAAATAAACATGTGGAACTATGGCAAGGGAGTAGAAGAGGCATGAGGAGGTGGGAATTTCTGGGAGGAGTTGGAAGAGGGGGAAATGGTGATCAGAATATATTGTCTGAAAAAGATTTTTAAAAAATAGATAATCAGACAACCAACAATGGCCTCTGTCATGAGAAAGGTACTGCTCTATAAATACAGAAGTTTACACAAGAGTTCAAGCATTCAAGTGATGTATGTTTCTCTTATTTATTAAGTTTACAGTCATGGAAGAGAAAGACTACAGGAATAAGGAGGATTCCAAAGAAACACTGAATAAGTAAACTTTGATGGTACTGTTACTGTTCGATGCTACTGTTACTGTTAGGACCATTCATTTCACTCCTAAACATATACTTCACAGCTCCCCTCGTGCGCCCCCCCCCCACCCCCAAACCTGCCCTTGCACATCCTAGGCAAGCACTCCACCACTAAGCCCTCTTATACGTTTGCTTAAGAGAGAGAAAAGGGCCAGAGAAATGGCCACAAGTAAAGGCACTTGCTGTCCAGCCTGACTGCCTGAGTTCAGTCATTGGGCCCCACACAGCAGAATAAGAGACCAGCTCCCACAAGTGATCCAACCTCCACACTCACACCATAGCATATTCATGACCACACCACCCCACATATGCTAAATAAAGAATCTGATGAATGCACAGAAACCAGACATTGATCTAAAACTGAACTGTAAAGAAAAACAAACAAAAGGAGGAAAATAAAAGTCCCCCTTTAGCCAGGTGGTGCCGGCACCCGCCTTTAATCCCAGCACTCGGGAGGCAGAGGCAGGCGGAGCTCTGTGAGTTCAAGGCCAGGCTGGTCTACAAAGCGAATTCCAGGACAGCCAGGGCTACACAGAGAAACCCAGTCTCAAAAAAACCAATAAATAAATAAATTTTAAAAAGCATTCCTTTAGAAAATTTGGATACAGATGTTCACAGGAGCATCATCTTCAGTAGCCCAAGGAGAAACAAATCAAATGCCTATCGACTGATGACAGGCTAAAATATGACATGTCCACACAATGGAATATTGTTTGACAAGAAGAAAAGTGCTAAATGTGCTATAAAGTGTGACATTTTAATACATGAAAGAAGTTACCCTCCCCCCCCCCAAAAAAAAAAGTCACGTATTACTTGGCTCTGTTTATATAAGGAATCTAGGGAGGTAAATTTAGAGAGACAAGAAGTAGACTTGTGTTTGGACACATTTGAAAGGACAGGAGATAGAGAGTGACTGTTGTGGACTGGGAGGGTGCTCTGGGAAGGATGGAGGGCAATGTGTTAAACTTAGATTGTATGATGACCACACAATTGTGTGAATGTTCTAAAGCTATTCAGTTGTGTCCTTTAGTCGCCAAATGCTATCTCGATGAAGATGTTTTAAGGGAAGCTGATTGCATTAACTTGTTCAAAAATGAGTTGTTTTTTTTTTTTATCAAATTTTATCTCAATGAAGATGTTTTAAGAGAAGCTGATTGCATTAACTTGTTCAAAAATGAGTTGAGCTTCTAGATCTAACTAAAATGGAACACAGCTCTAATTGAATTAGACCAGCAACCTTCAGTGAACCTTTGGAAACAGTTGAGGGGTAGGTTAAGTCACCCAAGTATGGAAGCCTGAGACGGGGCAGAGTGTGACTAGACAGATTATGTTCAATAACAAAACCATCCCTACAAGTTAAAGATGGCCTCCGAAGGTCAAATCTAGAAAGCAGAAACACACACACAACTTCCTGTGAAATCAGCAGCCCAGAGCACGTTAACAGATGCATGAACTATGACTCACTCATTGCTCCCTCCGTGGGAACACAGCTGCCATCAAACGAAGCAGAGAAAGTCTTCAGAACAGGTTGGTCACACATGTTTATCCCACAGAGAGAAGAATTCAGGTAGCAAAGGGTGAAATGTCCAGGGATCAAATGCCTGTGTTAAGAAGCCTCAAATACACCACAAGATCTCTGATGACCTCCAGTGGTTACAACAGAAATTGCTTGATTTATGGTCCTGGAGACTAGAACGCACTGTACAAAGGGAGGATGGATAGGAGGTTTGGTCTGTTACTTTTTCTGGAAAGCTGCAAGGTAGGGTAAAATGACGATATTGAAAAATGCCTTCCTGACCTTCAGACACTGACTGCAGAGCCCTCTCCTAGGGCTGGGGAGATAACTCAGTGTTAAGAGCACATACAGCTTTCCAGAAGACCTGAGTTCAGTTCCCAGCACCCATGCTACACAGCAGCTTACAAGTGCTCGTAACTCCATCTCCAAAGGATCTTTCATCCTCTTTAGGCTTCCTTTGACACTTGTTCCCTACACACACACACACACACACACACACACACACACACACACACACACACGTAAATAAATAGTATTTAAATAAAAGAGTCTTTGCAATACATTCAACACAGCCAGGGAGCTGTGTCCTTCCAGTGAACCCCACCGGGAAGCTTCAGTGAACAATTTACTCTTTGCCCAGAGATGCAGGAGTGAGAGGCCAGTGGAGAAGAGGGAAAAAAAAGACCCACTGATCTCAATGTAGGGAGAGCCGGAAGGAAGGGTAGAAGGCCGTTTTGAAGTTCAAGGCCGTTTGACTGCCCCCACCTCTTGAAGATTTTTGATAGTTGTGTAAGAAATTGAAGGTTAACCTCTCCTTGAGCTCAGAGTGAAAGCAACGAGCCCCAAGCTATGGCATACCCAGGGTTTCACTAAGCAAACAGTAGGAAATACGCCACTTCCTAGAGTCTCCTCTGCCCGCTCGACAGAGTTCCAGTTCTCTGTCCACAGGGTAAAGAGTTTCACTCCATGGACAAGGGACAACATCTCAGAAATGCCATTCAGTTATGACCGTTGGCCGAAGTTACCAGCAGCTATCCCAGATGGACTCAAGGTCACCTCTTTAGAGATGAATCCTGAAAAATCATCTTTGCAGAACCTGCCACTGGCCCAGCTAGGTTCTTCATGCAGGTCCAGGCATACTGAGGGGCTTTCTAGAATATAGTGGTTAGCCATACCTTTTTTTTTTTTTTTTTTTTTTTTGGTTTTTCAAGACAGGGTTTCTCTATGTAGCTTTGTGCCTTTCCTGGAACTCACTCTGTAGCCCAGGCTGGCCTCGAACTCACAGAGATCCGCCTGGCTCTGCCTCCCAAGTGCTGGGATTAAAGGCGTGCACCACCACCACCCAGAACAAGAGCCCATTTCTAACATTTAGCTGGCTATTTAAAAAACCACTGGTTGAGGCAGTGGCAGGTGGATCTCTGTGAGTTCGAGGCCAGCCTGGGCTACAGAGTAAGTTCCAGGAAAGGTGCAAAACTACACAGAGAAACCCTGTCTTGAAAAACTAAAAGAGAGAGAGAGAGAGAGAGAGAGAGAGAGAGAGAGAGAGAGAGAGAGAACAAAACAAAAAACAAAAACAAAACCCCCCACTGGTTGGTCTGATTATCTTTCAAGACTGATGTTTTCTCTGCTAACTGGAAAGTATCTGACAGTTGCAGAACCATTGTGAGCTTCCCAATAAGAGGCTATTGAAGGGCTGGGGAGATGACTCAGAGGTTAAGAGCACTGACTGTTCTTCCAGAGGTCCTGAGTTCAATTCCCAGTAACCGCATGGTGACTTACAACCATCTGTAATGAGATCTGATGCCCTCTTCTGGTGTGCAGGCATGCATGAAGATAGAACACTGAATACATAATAAGTGGAGAGAGAGAGAGAGAGAGAGAAAGAACTAATGATCTCTAGAATACTAATTCCTGATCAGAACATTAGTCTTTCTAGCTGTGTGATTTCAACTAACAAATGTCAAAATGTCACACTGTCTATGCCAAGAGGAAGGAAGGAATAAGAACAGGACTCCATTAACAATCAACACCCGCTGTGCTGTGTATCATGCCCATGACCCTGAAGGCCACTAGTATTGTCCCTTCTTACATTTTTGCCCATTTAATAATCATTTATGAAATGTCTGCCCATGTTCCCGATATCCATGTGGGATATATTATCTATCTGATAGCTCCAAGAAGAATTTAATAGACCAGGAGAACAGACCAAGCCACTGACAAATGTTTGCAAAAATGAAAGAACCTCCCAATAGTATGAAGGTGTTAAGCCTCCAGGGCTGTTTCAGTCTCAAGGAGGAAGCAGGCATTAGAAGAATCTGTTCATAAACTGTAAAATAACAATTGCCTCATTTTTTTTTATAGAGAAAAACTCCTTAAGGGTTATATAAACATGTTACCATATTTTGGTTTCCTTGAGAATCAATAATTACATCATTAAACTATTTTTACCTTAGTTGTGATTGAGAACATTGTGAAAGAATTGTGAATAAGAATTCCCGCCGTTGCTTGTTGGTCCAGAGGCCAAACCAGTGAGTTATGAGAGTAACTCTTTCTTGAAAGAGCTAGAAAAGAGGAGAAGGAGATTTCACTGTCCACTTCCATTAGTTCTCAGTTGCTAAGCAGTTGGTCAACTAATAACCTCGTAGCTAATATTTACACATTCATGGCAGTTTACAAGTACTTTCACATAGGCTGTAGGGTCTCTCTTCTGGCCTTAAAGTGTTTTTATCTAGCCATCCAGGCAAGCCAGGGCTTGTTGGGTGGGCCAGTGGGAAAAACCAGGGGGTATCTAATTACAGAGGGGCCTGGAAGAGCCTCTGGAGAACAAAGAGCAAAGAGGAGTCACTGCTCCCGGATTTACCTGGCTTAGTGTGGCCCAGGGCGAGAACCCAAATATTTCATCTTACCTACAGGCCCTACTCACGGAATTGTGGAAGCAGGATCATTTAATAGAGTCAAGGCTTGGTGCTCTTGACTCCTAGCTTTGGAGCTTTATAACGACCATGCAACTAAAAATTAGTTATTATCGCACAATGCCATTGTTAGCTGAGTCTCCAGTGAGGACACACAGCATGAGCCAACATCTCTGAAAGCCGGGTTTCAGCCAGCGTTGCTTACACAAAGCCATATACATTTTCATTGTCCTTATTGTAGATCAGGCTTTATCCCCAGCTCCACCTACTCTCCTCTGTCTATGGAAGCAGCTGAACCGACATGAGCTCTGTCTCCGTGAAAACCTGGCAAGACTGGTCTGTTGTTCAAAGAATTCTTCTCGAATTATTTTTCAAAAGAACAGGTGCTCTCTCGGGCTACACGGAATCATGCAGTGGGCACACGATGGAAGAGTAGATTAAAGACACAGAAACATACGTGAAAGTGTCCTTGCCAACTCTCCAAAGCTTTCCGTACTTCCCTCCCCCACCCCCAGAAGCTCATGATGTCCTGGAGGTGCAGAGTGAGAGCAGGGGCCGACATGGTGCCTCCCCTAGGTAACAGAGTCGTGGGTGAGAAGACTCTCACTTTGAGACATAGCCAGTTTTTTTTTTTTTTAATACTTTTTTTTTAACAGGGGAGAGCGCGCATGCAGTCCCCCACTACCATAAATTTTGCAGTCGAGTTTCCCGCACTTGGGGAAATCGCAGGGGTCAACACACCCCAAGTGCAATGGGTGAGCCTCGCCCTGGGAAAACCACCTGCTTGATCATGGTGTCTCCCCTGCCAGGTAAGTATATAGCCAGGTTTTTATTTTTAAAAAAAAAAAAAAAAGAAAAAAAAAAAGGCCCCAAAACTAAACTATGTTTTCTTTAAAAACATGACAATGTAAGACTTGACATACCCAGTAAAACTGACTTTACCAGCTGAACTCCTTTCTACTACAGAGCGTGGAACTCACCTGTCTGTTTAAGGACTGGTTGGTAAAGGGAGTCCAGGCACTGAACCTCGTGCGGAAGCTCTCCATTTCCAGACTTTCCTGGGGAAAATTCCTGAGTGACATCTCAGCAAATTATTTTCTTCCACTTCTAGGAACTATAGGTTCAATTTAACAGATGTATGGTTAAGGATGCTTAGAAACAACCACAATAATAATTGTTTTTCCTATAGGAACTATAGAATTACTATATCCATTAATATACAGGTGAACCATACATAGAGTTACAATTCAGGAATGTATGTGCATATACACATATGCATAGTAAACCATGAAAATATCCACCAAGTGCCCACGAACTCCAAAGTGTTACATTTATTTTGTATTTTTATACTTGTATCCAGGTCTGAATCTAAACAAGAGTTTTTACTTTGCTGGGAAAGTAGAGAGCTAAAACAGGGTTTCGGAAGTGCCGTTGGTAAGTATTTGTTATCTATTGCTACATTACCAAGTACTCCAAATTTTAATAGTTTAAAACATCAACATCAGACATTTTTTTTTTTAAAATCTCGAGATTTCTAAGGGTTAGGAATCCAGGTACAGGGTCAAGGAGAGGACCTTGGGCAAAAGGGCTTTTGGCACAAGCCCAATGACCTGGGTTCCAGGCCCTGAACCAAAGTAAAAAGCCAGGTGCGGTGCCCACATCAGTGACCCCCGCACTCCAACATTTATTTGAAAAGCGGAAACAGGAAAATGAGCCGAAAACTCAAGTGCCATCCAGCCTAGTATGTGCAGTACAGCGGTAGAAACCAGAGAGAGACCCTGCCTCAGCAAGACGGAAGACGAGAACGAACTTGGACCTCCAAGCACCCTGCGGCCACTTTTGCAAATGGCAGTCAGTAGTAACGAATTTACTGAAGTAACAAAGTAACATTCAGTTTCCACCCCTTTGTATAAAATACAAGCGCACTTTGTATATTAAACGTCTTGTTTTTGTTTTTTCAAGACAGGCTTTCTCTGTGTAGTTTTGGTGCCTGTCCTGGATCTCGCTTTGTAGACCAGGCTGGCCTCGAACTCACAGAGATCCTCCTAGCTCTGCCTCCCGAGTGCTGGGATTAAAGACGTGAGCTACCACCTCCCGGCATATTAAACATCTTTTGACTACCATTTTACTTTCCTCCCAGTAGCATAATATGGAAGATGGATTTCCATCTTTCGGTCCCCAATAACTTCGTGCTGTGAGCCTGTTGAGGACGCACAACATGGACTGCGTGGATGTTATCGCGGCATTTCGTCCTTAGAACTCATTTCTGTATCAGCTGAAGATCTAAGGAATAAGTCACACTGAATTTACATGAGATCTTTCAGAGAAGAGAGAAAAGGGTGACGATTCCAAAATAAAACTCTGATACCAAGTTCCCACGACAACTTCCACACGGAAGGAATACTGAAGGTTTACTGCCATAAACAGAGATGTAGAAATCACCCCAAACCAGCAAATTACATTGTTTCTTCTTCTCCTCCTCCACTTCTCAGGGTTCTATATCATAGGCTGGCCTCTAACATGCTTTAGCTGAGGATGACCTTTGAACTTTTGATCCTCCCGCCACCCGAAGTGCCTTAGTGTTGAGATTACATGGCTATGCTACTACCTGGGCTGTATATGGTGCTAAGGGCTGAGTTCAGAGTTGGTGCCAGACACCAATTGGCATGCCAGACACGGATTCTATAGGCTGAGCTACATCTCCCGCTCCAGATTTCTTCTTAAAATGTAAATGTGACATAATGTCAGATGTGCTACATTATGACATGTACTCCAATATGTCAAATATAATTTGACATCGTAAATCAATATACTTATCATCATAAACTAAACAAAGAGGGAAAGTTATATAACAATTTCACAAAAAGTGTATTTTATAAGCTTCTGGCACTTATTCATGACACTCACACAAACCTTAGTAAAGCAGCAGTAGGGGTATTTCCTAATCCAAACAAGAGTGCATTTAAGAAATGTATGTCAAACACTGAACTAAACAGTGAAGTGGACCTTTTCCTCTGATTACAATTAGCACCTTTATTTGACATTGTTCTGAGTGCTCTTTGAAGTTTGATAAATCACTAACAGAAAAAAAAATGTGTAATAATGTTAAGGAAAGAAATGAAATTGTCATTTTTGACATATATACTAAAGAATCGACAGATAACTTGACAGGTTTAAAGGCTACTTCTTACAAGGTCAACAGGCAAAATCAATTTCCATATGCTCACAAATATTTAAAAGTCTTTAATGATTTATCTTTATTTTATGTGCATTGATGTTTTGCCTGCATATATGTCTGTGTGAGGGTACTACATCCCCTAGATCTGGAGTTACAGTTATGAGCTGCCACGTGAGTGCTGTGAACTGAACCCGGGTCCTGCAGAGAAGCAGGCACTTAGCCACTAAGCCATCTCTCCAGCCCCTCACAAACATTTTTTAAGCAACAATGTATTATTTATAAATAACATTTAAAATCCAATTAAAATATGAAGAACAAACATTTCACATAGAATACTAAAAATTATATCAACAGAAATGTTAAGATATATAAATTAGAACAAGTACCTTACAGATGTCTGTGGTGATATTATATTTGTGCTCTAACAAATAAAGCTTGCCTGAAAATCAGGAGGAGGAGCTAGCCACTAGTTAACCATAGAGGTCTGGAGGTCTGTACAGACAGACAGGAAGTGATAGAGCTAGGCGGAGAGAAGAAGTGATAAGGCGGAGTGGAGAGAGGAGCTTGCTCTCTTTCAGCAGAGGATTTTGTAGAGGTAAGAACTAGTGGCTGGATGTTCTGTCTCTCTGATCTTTCAGCTTTTACCCCAATATCTGGCTCTGGGTTTTTTACTAATAAGATCTTTTAAGATTCGTGTTACCTCTGGCACCCAATGTGAAGCCACTAAAAAGTATATCAAGAGAAATGTTAAGAGATATAAAATAAGAACAAGGGTCTTATAGATGTCAGCTCTCCCAAATTACTCTATTACTTGGTGAAATCTCAATCAAAATCCAAAAACTGTTGAACAATTAGAAAATGTGTACAGAAGAGCAAAAGACAACTTGGAAGAGAAGCAAGCATCAGGACTCAACTGCAGCACGTGTGTCAGGATCGGCTTATTCTAAAGTTGGGATAATAAGCACGTGAGATTTTGACTCGAGAAGAGTCAAAACAATAGAAGCCCAGAAACTAAGCCATGTGTGTATGGGCACTTGACTTATAGCAAAGGTGGCACTTAAATTGCAGGGAAAGGATGGCTCCACCAGCCACACACAGAGAAAGATAACTGCCCAGGTCACCAGCTGATCACGTGAATCAGGACAATATATTGCTATTGTTTCAAGCCACTGTTTTTTTTCTTTTTAAGGTGGCTTGTTATTCAGACTTAAAAACTAATATACCTGGAGGTATATTTAAGCCATATATAACTTAAAACATAGCGTCGACACTGGGTTCAGGGTGATGAGGAGATGAAGAACAGGTGAATTACTAAGGCAGGATGAGAAGACAAACTGTGTTAGTGAGCTATGGGAAGCTGAGCGACATTGTTGCCTGTGTGACTGTGACTAATACAGTGTAACCGTGAGCACATAAACATGACTAGAGAGGTTCCAAGCAGAACATAGAAACCAATGATTCATTAACCTCTTTAGTTACATATAATAAAGTCCAGTGAGACAGCCAGCACCAACATGAAAGATCTGCTCAGTTTGGGGGTAGACTATCGAGGACAGTTTCCAGCTGGCAATAGAGTCTCAAGTAACAAACAGCCTCTGGACAAAGATCAAACAAACAGCATGGACACGAGACTCTTTGGTGAGGTCTGTGTAAGATTTAGGATAATACTGGTAGACCCTCCCATTTAGCAAATGAAAGAATTTCTTTTTAATGATTTCTTTTTATTGATGTGTGTGTGTGTGTGTGTGTGTGTGTGTGTACCTATGTGAACGTATACTGTGTGTGTGCAAGTACCCACAGAGACTAAAGAGGACTACAGGTGGAAGAACAGCATGGAGGAAGCCAGAAAACTCACAACACTGTGGAAAATAAATGGTTACTGTTACATGCCGCTGACATGTGGGATGGTTTGTTACCCGGCACCCAGCGCAGACTTAGAGAGCCAAGTGCGGGGGGGGGGGGGGGGGGGGGGGGGGGTGGGCATTGGGAAGTCAGATACAGCTGGTGGAAATGTACTTGAGACAGCTGTTTGGCACTACTTACTGAAGATGAACATAGACATATAGTTGCCCGAACAGAAAAAGTACGCATAGGAATTAAACATCAAAAAGAATATTTGCTGAGGCACTGAATTGCTTCCAGTGGGAATCATCCAAGCATCTATCAACAGCTGGATGGATAAATGTATCATGTATCCATGTAGCAGAATACTGTGTATCATGGGATGGAGGACCTGTTACAGGAAACCATAGATGGATCACACACATACCCTAGTGACAGAAGAAGCTAGGAACAGAATAATACAGTTTGACCACAAGGTGTTAAGAATCAAGACAGTTTCCTTTGGAGAAGGAAAGAGCAATATTTGGGAGGGGGCACTAGAAGTGATTCTAGGGGCTAAGAATGGTCTAGAAATAAGAGTCCAAGTGAGTTCACGTCATGAAACTTTGAGCCCTATGGTTATGATTTGCCTTTTCTTAATTCTCTATTCTGAACAAGAAGTTTGTAAAGTGATATATAGTTACAACAACATAAAAAACTATTAAGGACCATGAAAAAAATGAGTACAAAGAACACTATAACATTTTATTGAAAAAATATTCTAGCTGGGCAGAGGTGGCACATGCCTTTAATGCCAGCACTTGGGAGGCAGAAGCTGGTGAATTTTGAGTTCAAAGACAGCCTGGTCTACAGAGTGAGTTCCAGGACAGCCAGAGCTACACAGAGAAACCCTATCTTCAAAAATAAAACAAAAACAAAAAAAGAAAGGAAGAAAGAAAAGAAAGAAAGAAAGAAAGAAAGAAAGAAAGAAAGAAAGAAAGAAAAGAAAGAAAGAAAGATGTTCTAAAGTCCTAAGTGAATGGAGAAGTGTGCCTCCTCTATGATCGCAGGACTTAGCGGAGAGAAGTGATGAATCCTCTCATGCTGATCTATAACTTCAACCTACTCTCAGTAAAATATTAACAACAGATGAATCCAGATGAATCCAGAGGTGATGGCGCATCACTCCCAGCACTTAGGAGGCTGAGGCAGGAGGATCTCTGAGAAGCCAGCCAAAAGTAACACAGCAAGACCTTGTCTCACAGAGAGAGAGAGAGAGAGAGAGAGAGAGAGAGAGAGAGAGAGAGAGAGAGAGAGAGAGAAGGAGGGAAGGAAGAAAGAAAGACGATGTCAGAAAAAAATGAGCTGAGATGGCTCAACCCAGAGGACACACATATTCTCATTCTCTCTCTCTCTCTCTCTCTCTCTCTCTCTCTCTCTCTCTCTCTCTCTCTCTCTCTCTCTCTCTCACACACACACACACAATAAATGCAAAAAGGTCATTCAGCAGCTCTAGTTGCCTCTTAGGTCTGTTCTTAGATAACCCAAAGCTCAAGTTGGGTTGCCACATGTCAGTGATATTCTAGCTGACATGCAAGCAATTTAGATGTTTCTAGCAGCCCTTGGGTGCTATAAATTCCAAGTGAGCCAGTCACTGAAGAAAAGACCCGAGTCAGAAGACTCCCAAGACAAGCATTTACATATGTACTGCCTCCTTGCCATACAATCCGATGAGAAAGGCGCATTTCAAAGTGACTGTATTTCAAAGACACAGACAGTCTTGGCAACAATTTTTGGGAATGTTCCAGGAGGGTAGCATGACACACACTGAACACCACATTTGAATCCATGCAGCCATGCAAGGCAGTAGTAGTGTGTCACGACAAACAATAATGATGTGTTGTCTAGATTAAAAACCTCAGGGCGCCGGGTGGTCGTGGCGCACGTCTTTTATCCCAGCACTCAGGAGGCGGAGGCAGGTGGATCTCTGTGAGTTCGAGGCCAGCCTGGGCTACAGAGTGAAATCCAGGAAAGGCGCAAAGCTACACAGAGAAACTCTGTCTCCAAAAACCAAAAAAAAAAAAAAAAAAAAAAACAAAACCCAAAAACCAAAAAAAAAAAAAAAAAACCCACAAAACACAAAAAACAAAAACCACACATACACACACACAACAACAACAACAAAAAACCCTCAGGGCAATGTGGGGAATTAAATATCTCCTTCTGATTACTAAATCAAAACAAAGCCTATGACACTAAGGTGTTATAAGATATTTGGCTGTTTTTATGTAAAATCACTCCAGGAGCCAGCGGAAGAGAATTGGATTTTAGCAAGTTTCTCAGAATTGTTGCTCTCCTCTGTGAGGAGGGATCACTGACTTTTATAATGAGCCGAATACAACACAATAGCTCTTGTTTCTGCTGCTGGGCTTAAATACATGATCGTGTGTGTGTGTGTGTGTGTGTGTGTGTGTGTGTGTGTGTGTGTCTGTGTGTGTGCGGTGTGTGCAAGTTTACACAATACTATTTTCATTATCTGAAATGTCAGTTTGGGCTCAGTTGGGAGAGGGCTTGCCTGCTACCCTTGAAACACTGGCTTTGAACCTCAGCACAATTGAATCAAGTGCTGTAGTAACATGCCTGTAATCCTTGTACTTGGGGAGGTAGAAGAGGATGTTGAAAAGTTCAAGGTCATTCATTCTCCACTGCATAGTGAGTTCAAGGCCAGCCTGGGATACTCGAGACCCCATCTCAGAAAGTAAAACGTCAGTTTTCCTAACCAGCTATTCAACCAGGGAGAGATGGACAGAATGCTGGTCACTCCTTCCTTAACGCAGGATGTCTTGCCCTTTTTGGAGACAATGTCTCACTCTGCAGCCCAGGCTAGCCCCAGACTCCTGGCAATTTTCCTGCCTCTCCCTCCCAAATGATTTCTTTTCTTGTCCCAGCATTTTATAATCACCCAAAGAGTAGTTTTACAAGGTATTAGTAGGTGTTTCTTCAGAAGCAGAATCTGTGTTTAAATATAATTAGGAAGTCATAATTGACTAGAGCTTAACGTTTGTTTCTTTCATTGCACAATGCTTTGGAAGCTTTGACGTGCTCTCATTACAGTGAGTCTGTTAGAGGAAGAAATAATATATAGCATTTTCCCTCATTCACTGTGACCCAGCACTCACCAGAGTGTATACTATCTGATGCAATTATCACAGTGTTTATCTAACTCCAGCAGATTATTTCCCAGTCAGTGGCTTACTTACTGATTATCTCCCAGTGTCTGTGAGTTAGGAGTCCAGGTGCAGCTTAGGCAGGCCTCCAGTGCAGGGCCTTTCAGTCCAAGTATCAACTGAAGATTCGTCATCTCAAGCTGGACCCAGGAAAAAGTCCCTTCCGAGCACATGCAGGCGGTGCTGAGCCATCTCTGAGCCCTTCTCTAAGGTCTGTAGACCTAACCTGGGAGTTGTGATTGGCATCTGCTGTCACTGGATCTTGAGGGTCCCTCCCAAAGGCCCATGTGTTGAAGGCATGGCACCCAGAGTGGCTGTGCTTAAAGGCTTTTCTGAGGTACAGACTCACGGGAGGTCTTTAGGTCATTGGCGGCAAACCACTGAGGAAGATTATGGGACCTTAGTTCCCTTATTTTCTCCATTCTCTTTTCCATTTCAACACACACACACACACACACCCCATGGTATGCTGTTCACCAAAGGCCCAAAGCAGCAGGGCTAACTTCAGGGACTGAAACCTTCAAAGCTGTGGGCCCAAATAAACCTTTCTTTACAAGTTGTCTCGGATAGGTGTTACAGTGACAGGAAGCTGGTTAGCATAGCCTGTGAGCTAACTCCAAGTGTCAGGAGTGGACCTGATAGTAAGAGCTTTGTGGGGAGCCACTGGAGGACTGGTAGAGAGATGTCTCCCATTTTGGTGACCAGAATGAAGGTTATATTCCCAAGTATGTGAGCAGAGAGGAAAAGCTGCTGTGTTTGTCTTGTTTGGCTGTATTTTCTTGGAACAATCAAACCCAGATTAAGAAATGAACTGGCTGGGCAGCAGCCAGTCTACAGAAAGGGATGCCTCATTGGAATAAACCAGAAAACGGAGTCATCAGTTAACTGTTTTCCTGAGCGATCTGTTTTGTAGCTGGAGAAATGCAGAACAGGCCGATCCTGCTCTACTACAGGGGCACATCTTAGAATATCACAGACAAAATGGGTTTGTTGGGGTGGGAAGATGGCTCAGCTGTTTGAAGTGTTTGCAACACCTGTGGAGTTCAGTTCCCAGCACCCACATGGGGTACCTCACAGTCACTTCTAACTCCAGCTCTCTTCTGGACTCTGTGGGCATCCTAGTGTGCATGCGCGCGCGCACACACATTTTTGTTGTTGTTTTGAGACAGAGTGTCCATACGTAACCCTGGCTGTCCTGGAACTCACTACAGAGACCAGGCTAGCCTCAAACTCAAAGATATCAGCCTGCCTCTACCTCCCAAGTGCTGAGATTAAAGGGGTGTGCCACCACACCCTTCCCATACAATAATTTTTTAAATGTTATTCCTTGGCAAAGAGGTGATTGCATTTGGCAGTTTACAGCGTATACATGCAAATCGGAAGGTGCTTCATTTAGTGTCCGAAACGCCTCTAAAAAAGTTTGTCTCCAGACTACAGTGAAGAGCTTCAACACACAAAAATGTGAGGGTAACCAGAGAAAAACCAGAAGAGAAAGACAATCCAGTCAAGTCCATTTACCTGCATTTAGAGCATGATTTAATATGAACACAAACCAGTACGCACATTTATATTAAATATGCAAGAAAATAATAGGTAATGGAGTGAAGGCGTGTCCTGAAGAAATCTGTGCCTCGAAGCACCATTGCTTAAACATATGCAAAACATAATACCTGGGTTATCGTTCAGTAGGTCGAATGCTTGCTCAGCATGCATGAAACCCTGGGTTCCATCCTTAGCACCATATAAACTGGTGTGGTGTCACACACAGTTCCGGGAGGTAGAGGCAAGTAGATCAGTTAAAAGTCATCCATGGCTACACAGTGAGTTGGAGGGCAGCCTGAGCTACTTTAGATCCTGATGTGCATGTGCTCACAAAGACACAAAGACACACACACACACACACACACACACACACACACACACAGAGAAAAATTAAGGAAAAATGGTACTTGTGCTGATATTTTTAAATGCTAGATATGCTTAATGATTTAAAGTTACAAAATCAAAGCAAGAAGTAACTGCACTATTTAAATTCATTCAAGAAAAATAATGCATGACTGCTGCCCTAATTTTTTTTTTCTTAACCTCCTCCACTCCTGTTTCTCTCCCTCTGAAATTAGTGTTTTCAGAACACAATTTCCTAGGCTCCTGAGCAAGCCCCGAGTCAAGTTTCTGAGAACAGACTGCCACAGGCAGGATGTGCAAACCACTGCTTGAATTGCGTGAACTCGAATACAGACGGTGCCAGGAAACTGTTCGGATACTTAGAGCAATGTTTATTAATAAGCACAACCACCAGTACTTCTCAAAAGGTAAACACTTAGCAATATGTAATATTTATTCACCTTATTCATGAAATCCTAGCATATGAACTATCAGAACCACAAACTAGTCACCATAGAGTCTTCGTTTCATCTTTATTAGCCCTACAGCCCCCTCCCACGTCTTTGGACTCCAGAGGAGCAAATAGAAGATGATGATACACAGCCAGAGGGGTAGAGCTAGCCTGAGCCAATCTGGAGTCCTGTGAAAAACCAGTGTTTTCCAAAGTGCGGGAGCACTTCCTTCTAACCCAGGAGTGTTCTGGAGGAGGGAAGACTTTAGTTGCCACAGCCCCACTCAAACCTGACCCTGCCAGGGGCCTCCAAGGTCACGGGGAGCTACTCAAGGTTTTTCCAGAGGCCCCAAGGAAAAGACATCGCCAAGAAGGCAGGGGCTTTACCTCCGGGAAGTGGCCAAGGGGCTGAGCTCGGTGGCGGCAGACTCCTCTTGGCACTGTGCAGGGAAAAGGAGAGGCAGTGCTCCAGATCCCAGCCTGGGGTGGCAGGTGGGGCAGGGAGAGCCCCATCTCCATAGGGATGACAACACAGGCCCGCCACCACGCCCCACAGGTCCCGCGTCCCTGCTCAGTGGCGCGCTCCAGTGGCCAACCTCGGTCTTTGCTGCTCTCAGACCCCAGTTTCCTTCCCTGGGTTTTCGGGACTCAGGTTCTGCTCAGCATGCATGAAACCCTGGTTTCTTTTGCCGGCGGTGGGAGGCAGTTGCTGCCGGATCTCGAGGGTCTCGCCAAGTCCCTGGGAAGAGGTGACTGACACAAAGCTGTTGTCTGCCAAGAAAGGCTTAGACGCTGAAGCGGGGTTTGCTTAGCTTTACGTAAGGCAGCAACTTTCAAGTCCTGTGCTGGGAAAGGTGGTGTTTCTTAGCCTTTCTCATGTTCAACTTTAGCAAATCCTCAGGAAATTTTAAAGATTTTTTTCTTTGTAACCAGTAATTAGTTATACAGACATTAGAAAGATACATGAACATCAACACGTTTCTAACTGCTTTGATGAAAATGCCCTTGTTTATTGTGACACCTCACTCTAACACCTCTTTTGTACTTAACAGGGGCAGATTTCACAATGCAGTAAGTATGGGAAAGTTAAAAATCCTGTGAATAGTGGGGGTAAACAAAACCCAAGTATGAAGTCTGAAAGGAGGCACACAAGTAAGTTAAAACAGTTTGCTCCAAAGCAGGTTCTGTAATTCATTTTAAAAATATGATTTTTACAACATCTGTGTTAAAAGGGTGGCCAGGCATCGAGGAAATGTAAATTAAAATTGAGATTATATCTTACCTTAGAATGGCCATCATCAGGACTATGCTGAGGAAGAGTATGGGTTGTTGGTGGGACTGTAAACTGGTGCAGCCACTATGGAACTGTGTGTGGAGGTGTCTCCAAAAGCTTAAATTAGAACTATCATATGACCCAACTGTACCACTTTTAGGCATATACTCAAAGGATTCTACAGCCTACCACAGGGATCCCTGCGGCTCAGTTGACCACAGCTAGGGCATGAAATCAGCCTACACACACACAAGTTGCAGTTTGTGTAGATGTCAGGAAAAGGAAATTCTGACTTTTTTAGAAAATAGATGGAACTGAAGAATATGTAACCAAGAATATGGTTACAGAAGTAACCCAGGCCTAGAAGGACAAATGCCTCTCTCTCTTTCTCTCATGTGAGGATCTCAGCTTCAAATTTTTAGATGTGTGTGTGTGTTTTACTTGCGATCAGGAAGCTAGAAATAGCATATAGGGCCGGGAGGCCTTAACGGAGTAAGTGCACAAAACAAATGTGGCAAGGAAGTGTGTGTGTGTGTATGTGTGTGTGTGTGTGTGTGTGTGTGTGTGTGAGAGAGAGAGAGAGAGAGAGAGAGAGGAGAGTGTGTTTAAGCAGGAATGAGGCTTGTGGTGTGTGGGTGAGTCAAAAACAACTAAGGATGTATAAAAAGGCCTTGTTTTTGGTCTTTTGGGGGGCCCCGCCACCCAGCTCCCAAATAAATCACACATGGAGGCTTATTCTTAATTATGAATGCCCAGCCTTAGCTTGGCTTGTTTCTTGCCAGCTTTCCTTAACTTAAATTATCCTGTCTACCTTTTGCCTCTGGACTTTTCCCGTTCTCTTACTCTGTGGTTTGCTGTGTAGCTGGGTGGCTGACTCCTTCTTCTCTCTTCCTTTTTTCCTCCCAGAGTTCTCCTTCTATTTATTCTCTCTGTCTGCCAGCCCTGCCCATCCTTTCTCCTGCCTCACTATTGGCCGGTTCTTTATTAGACCATCAGGTGTTTTAGACAGGCACAGTAACACAGCTTCACAGAGTTAAACAAATGCAACATAAACAAACGTAACACACCTGAAAATAATATTCTACAACACCTTATGCTTTGTAAACTAATTTTAAAACATTTTTAAAAGGAGTTTGAACAGAGGTATCTTTAATTAATGGGCAATGTTTCTCCAGAAGACAGAGTTTTTAAATGAAAACCCCAATGTATGAGATACCTCCCTATGAGTAACTGGTCAGAAAGGACACAGAGGCACCCCAAATAATACAAGTCATCATCATTGTAAAAAAAAAAAAAAAAGTAAAACCCAATTGAAGAATGCGTAAAGAAAATAGGTTGAGGCTGGCGACAGTGCTCACCTTTAATCCCAGCACTAGGGAGGCAGCACCAGGCGGATCTCTATGAGTTCGAGGCCAGCCTGGTCTGCTGCGCGAGATCCAGAACAGGCACCAGAACTACACAGAGAAACCCTTTCTTGAAAAACTAAAAAAAGAAAAAAAGAAATTAGGTTGAAATTGACCTGGAAACTTCCTTCCTGCAAGCTAATTGTTATAGTGATTGATGGTATTTTATAGTCTGCTGGGAAAGAAAGGTCAACAGACTACATACTATACTACTACCCTACCAATCAAGATGTGCCTACCCAAGCAATAATGGCATGACTATTATAGGGTTACCAACCATTTTGGGGTTGGATTCGAGGCCTGCTCCAAAGGAGGGAATTCAAGTCTAGTGCTGTAAATCTGGTCAAAAGCCCATGGCTGAAGAGGTTCTGGGTCCTAGGGGAGTACTGATTATTGTTGTCAAATTGCTTTCTAAATGTTTCTATCCAGAGATTAGTGCTGCTCTAACCCTGGTCAGAGCTTTGTTCTGCAATGGGCAGCAACCTCATAACTGATTAAAGTGTTGAGAGTAGGTGACATTGAGTACTCAGTCCTAAACAAGCCATTTATGATCCAGTCCCCTGAGGCTCAGGGAACATCACAGAAAGAGCAGCAGTAAGAAAGAAAGCGGAGGATGGGAGGGATGCTGTGAAAGACTGTACTAATAAGCTCGCTGCACTAGGGTCACCTGTAAGATCAAGCCAGTCAATATTCCCCGTGGATGAGAGAGCAGCTCAGGAGGAATCACCCACAGCTGAAGAGCTATTCACAATCAATGGCTGTTGGGGGAGCGGGACTCATTTTTCTTTGGGGGTGTGGCTGCTTCTAGGCTGCCCATGGATACACATCCATACATGTAGAGGAAGCACTAGCTGGACCCAGTGAGTTATAAAAATAAAATTTAACGAGGACTTGAAGGTGGGGAAGTACTAAGGGGTTCGAAAGGAGTGGAAGGAGGGAGCTGGGGGTGGCATAATCAAGACACAATATGCATACATGAAATTGTCAAGTTTTTAAAACATTGAAAAAGAGTGGCCGGTGCAGGTCAGTGACAGGGTTTGCCTAGTATCACTCCTGAGTCCGCATCACTGAGACAAAGGAGGGGAAGCTAGTGAGGCTGTATCTACCGAGCCTCCCTGGCACCAGCCTCAGGCTAGGTGTCTTTCATGCACTTCTATTAGCCTCGGGCAACCACCACCAGCTGGGAAATCCTCGAGTGCTACATTGGAAACGAAAGTTGAACTCAGCCCGAGTAAACACATGTTAGAAAGCCAAGGGGAAGAATGGGGATCCAAATCAAGCTCTAGCTCTAAAGCCATGTACTTTCCTGAAACAGTATTTAAATACGCAAAACGTACAGAATTCGCAGAGATGGCACAAAATCATCATATTATACATGCAGTTTACTTTGGAGGATTGTATCCTTGTTTCCAGACTGAAGACTACTGGGTCTTCCAAAAAGACAACAGAGACCATCATTTAAAACAATCACTTTATTAAAAATAGCGAATCTCACAAATACTTATTAAACATTTGTCACTGGCCATTGGGAAACACACCTGCGTGTGTACTGATTGTCTGACGTAAACTGAAGCTGGGCTGCCACAGGAGGCCTGTGTACCACCACCGGGTGACCAGAACTCGGTCGGTGTGGTGATCGCAGGACACACCCTTCAGCCCCACCGAATGTTTAGCACAGAGCATTTCAAGTATAACCTTAAGGCAACAGAAGAAAACTCAGCAGCACAACTCCGCACCCCACTGCACCCCACTTCCGGATCGACCTGCAGCCAGGCCACGCCCTCCCCAGCGGGGGATTACAGCAAGCACATGGACTAGAAGCGGCCAGCGGGCGGGCGGGCGTGTGAACACAATCACTGCACTTGGCTCTCAGCACGTGAATGTTGTTGTGGAAGATGATTCTGCTACTGGACTCGGCTGGGAAAGCAATGGCTGCCGCTTCTCTGCGTTAGCTGGTGGACGGATTGGGAACATCCTGCGCGTCTGCCAAATGCAGCTTCTGTCTGGAGTCACCAGTTAAGAAGGTTTTCATTTTAAAGTGAGTACTTCTTTAAATTTCAGGAATTTCCACTCAGTACCCGGGAAACAGAAGACATGGGATAAGGGGAGGTGGGAGGGAGAGCGAGCAGGGGAGGCTTAAAGGGAAAGCTGTCGTGTTTCCAACAAGTTTGGACAGTGGCTCAATGCAGAGAACAACGCCATGTGTGTAATTCGAAGCTTAAAAACATTTATTTAGGATCTAGTTATGCAGTCTCAAATGCCAGATCCTCCTGCCTCAGCCTCCAGTGCTGGAGTCATGGGAGTATAGCATCATGTCTGTCCGGGCTCATTTTTAATGCAGCAAGAAGCATTTTCATGATAAGGAACCAGTGAAAATGAAACATTAAAAGTCTAAGCAACTTAAGACAATCCTCAAAGATGCCATTTTACCATGTTTGGGGAAACAATTTCCTGATAAAGCCAAACCTGAGAAAATTATCACAACCCTGTAACCTTTTATATAATCTTAATCATCCTTCAAGAAAACTGACTAAAACAGAATTTCTGCATGTGTCCTTGCCCCTTCTCATGACTTTCATTTTCCTTAGTCCTAAACTGTTTAGCTGTAGCCCAGTTCAAACAGTGGAGACACTGAGGACAGCTCCGTGTCGGCAGTGTATATGGAGAGGTCACAACAGCACACAGACAAAGGCATGGCCATCCAAAGTACTCCTGGCCAGTGGGGAGGTTTGAGATTTAACACAGAAAAACCACCCGACGGTGAAGGAAGGCAGGACTGCGAGCTTCCAGGTACAAACCGAGCATTGGACGGGAGTGGTCAGTCAGCCTGAATGTCACCTGTCTGACAGAGAGGAGGGGGAAAGGCCAGAGTGTGTCTGCATGAGAACTGCAGGTTCAACAAGGGACACCCTGGTACGAATGAACATGATGTGCTCCGAGACATGGAAGGACACAGCTCAGCGGGAACACAAACTCTAACGTGATGTATGTGCTGTGATCGCCTGGAAAAAGCCTGGAAAAAAGTTGACAGTGGTAGCGGGAACACAAACTCTAACGTGATGTATGTGCTGTGATCGCCTGGAAAAAGCCTGGAAAAAAGTTGACAGTGGTAACGAATAACAATAAAAAAGCATTGGCAAGAGCCAATGTATGAAGCCAGCGGTAGGGGAGTGAGGCAGAAGGATTGCTGCAAGTTTAAGGCCAGGCTGCACCACACAGTGAGTGCTAGGCCAGCCTGGGTTGTAGAGGGGGTCCTGATTGAAAAGCAAAACAAGAACTGAAGAGAAAAAAGTGACGTTTTTAAAGAAGATTAATTGAATGGCAATGTCTGAAGTCTAGAGAAATATATAATGTAACCTACAGATACGGTTTTTAAGGTTCTAACACTGAGTTAAAAGGAAAAACAGATGACATTAATTTGAATGTGTTATTTACTCAGATATATTTCAATTTAAAATTTTTAATATATTGTGTATTTGGCCATGCCACGGTGCGTGTGGAGCTCAAAGGTCAGATTTGTGGAGCCCATTCTCTCCCTTAGTCTTACCTGGGTCATGGTGGTAAGACTCAGGTCCCCAGGCTACGTAACAAGCACCATCCTGCTGGCTCTATCCAGATATAATTCTTTTAAAATTCAAATCAGGCATGGTGCAACTCCAGCACTCGAAAGGCACAGGCAGGGGTATCTTAGAATGGAGGCCAGCCTGGGGGGTATCTCATGGAGACCTTGTCTCAAAATAACCAAATAAAGTCACAGCAGCAATGCTTTCAACATGCAATCAGAATTGAAATGTTTGGGTTTCTTTTCACGTCTGAAATTCACTGTCCTTGTTACAGTCAAAGCCTATTTTAATTCTGACTAGCTAAATCCATCATATGCTCAATAGCCATACAGCTCGTGGCTTCCGTATTGAATACTGAAGCTCAAGTCAGAACATAAAATCAAAACACTGAAGAATCAGGTTCTAAGTGCCTTCAGTGTCATACAGAGAAGGAAGGAGGGACGGGAGCAGACGTGGTGAGAGCTGAATGGCAACTTCAGCTACTTAAGAATGGCAAGTGGAGTTCATGGCCATGGCCATGCTCAAAGCAAAAGCACAGACTTAACGGTTGTTTCTGCACAGCTGAGCAGTTAGTAACGGTATAAAACGATACAGCAGGATTCAGACTTGCTACTCTAACGTCTGTGTATTCTATATAGTTTAGAAATTTCCTCATATATACCATTACCAAGGCTGAGCAGTTAGTAACAGTATAAAACGATACAGCAGGATTCAGACTTGCTACTCTAACGTCTGTATATTCTACATAGTTTAGAAATTTCCTCATATATACCATTACCCAAAGCAGTTAGTATTACAGAAGCCCTTGGAGATGTTAAAGGACGTGTGAAATGTCCCATTACTGAAGTGTGAACCACATTTCAGAAGTCCTATCTCATGCCATTATCATGTTCAAAGAAAATTACCTTCTCATAGGAAAGCAGGTTGAAGGCAGGGTTGTTTCCTATTATTCTTGTGTATTAGCAATTGTGTTGACAAATACATTAAAAGAAAAAGTCTGAAAAGTTCCTTAAGTCATTGTTTCAGACTGAAATATCAAAATCAAAATCACCTACGTGTTATTGGTGTTTTCCTGCAAGGTATTCCTACACTGCCCTAGCTTTGGCATGGAGATGCCATGTCGACATCTGTGAAAGGACCCTTGAAAGTTGTGTTTTAGCGGTACCTGACTTTCAATTTTATACACCTTAAGTAATACTATTAAGCATATCTTTGGATATCTGCTAGGTAGTCTCAGAATCTAAGAGTCAAAATAATTCTTATAGTCCAATACACAATTTTCATGACTTGAAATGTAATAATTAAATTTCTTTTGAAAAAATAAGAAAACAATATAAAGTGAAGAACAAACCAGACACAGAATTTCAGCATGCGAAACAACGAAACAATTTGATTGGGAGAGTTAAAAGGGAAGACACATAGCCCTAGTGGTAAAATAAGATATGGTAGGAATTATTTCCCCGGAACTACAGATTATGAACTTTACACTGTTGATAGTTGGCAAAGGATACATAGAAGAATTCAATTCTTCTAACTGCAACACAAAGAAACAAATTGAATATTAATTTTGACAAAATAAATATTAGTAGGTCACTGTAAACCATGTTTTAAAATAGCTTCATGTAAGGGGTTGGGGATTTAGCTCAGTGGTAGAGCGCTTGCCTAGCAAGTGCAAGGCCCTGGGTTCGGGCCTCAGCTCTGGAAAAAAAAAATAGCTTCATGTAGGTTTTCTTTACTGAATGAACAAACTATCTAAAATTTTTTTAATTTTCTAGGTTGGGAAATTCCTTTTTATAAAGTAACTATGAAGTAGCTGCAGCCTGAATGGAAGACCCTAAGAGAGAGTAGAAGCAAACCCTGAAGACTAGAGCTTTGCAAGTATTCTTAGAATCACCTAAAATGGCAGTAATCTCTACTGTTTGTTATTCCTTTTTGAAAGAGTCTCTAACAAAATATCATTAAATCAGTGGTTTGTAGAAAAAAAGAAACCCATTTCTGAAGGCTCTCGAGACCAGCCATCCAAGATTAAGAAGCCAACAGAGCCCGTGTCTGGCTAACAGAACAGCACCTTGTACTATGTCCTCACAAGACGGAAGCAGTGGGGTGTCTCTTTCCAGCCTCTTTTCCCAGGATACTAAATCTCACTCTTGACCTAATTACCTTCCAAAGACCTGTCTCTTGGTGTACCACTTCAGGGGAAGAACTTGAAAGTGTGAGTTCTAGAAGGATACAGACATTCAGACCACACTATCTTTAACTTTAGAAGGGGAAATATAAAGTATAGAAATGCTGTCTGAATCTGTAGCTTAGTGGTGGAGTGCTTGTCTTGCATCCACGAGCCCCTCGGCTTAATCTCCAGTAACTCAAAACAGTTTCAGAGCTGGGCAGTGGTGGCACACACCTTTAATCCCAGCACTCGGGAGGCAGAGCTAGGCGGATCTTTGTGAGTTCGAATACAACCTGGTCTACAGAGTGAGATCCAGGACAGGCTCCAAAGCTACACAGAGAAATCCTGTCTCGAAAAATGAAAAAAAAAAAAAAAAAAAACCAGTTTCAAAAAGAAAAGGTAAGTAGGTAGGTTAACTAGACTTGGTAACTAGGTTCACCGTTACCAAGAAGAACACTGATGTGAGCCTTGCACTATGTCTCCTGATTTCAAATTCAGTGTTCTTTTTGCCAAGATACAGCATTTTCCTAAATGCACCAAAAGTGCAGAAATTAAGCTTCTATTTAATAGAAATAAAGCACAAAGCATGAACTTGTGACACTGAATGTTATATGGCAGACTTGACATTTAAAAGAACAGGCTTGAAGGGATTTTTGTTGTTTCTGCGAGAGGTCTCATGTACGTGAGGCTAACCTTGAACTCCTGTTCCTCCTTCGTCCAATTCCCAAGTGCTCGGATTACAAGCATGCACAGCCAATCTTCTAGGCTTAAAGCTTGAAGAGCATGAGTAGACACCAGGAGGAGGTGGCGCAGGCCTTTAATCCCAGCACTCAGGAGGCAGAGGAGGTTGGCTGAGTTTGAGGCCAGCCTGGTCTACAGAATGAGTTCCAAGAAAGCCTGAGCTACACCAGGAAACCCTGTCTCGACAGTTGCTTCATACTTATTTTTTAAAAAAAAGAGTGAAGAAAAGCAGCAGAAACAGACTCTTGTCACTGGTGAACAATGACAAGCTATGAACAACGAAGCTAAAATATGCTGAAGTCAGTTTTTATTTATTTCCCTTTGTTCTACAAAGGTTTGGTGTGTGCACACGTGCAAGTGTGTGCATCTGCACACGGGGAAGCCAGAGGCCAACGTTTCGTGTCTTCCTCAATTGTTCTCCACCTTAGTTTTCTGAGACAGGATCTCTCACCAAACCTGGAGCTCACAAATTCAGCAAGAATGGGTGGCCAGTAAGCCCAGAGATCTTTGCATCCCCACCTCTCCAGGGCTGGGACTGCAGGTACTGAGGGTCTGAACTCAGGCCCTCACGCTGGAGCAGCAAGGACTTGGCTGACTGAGCTCTCTCCCTAGCTCCCTAAAGAAGGCTGGAAAGATTTATTTATTTTTATTTTACGGGTGTGAGTGTTTTGCCCGCATGTAAGCATGTGCCCCACAGAGGTGTGCCCTCAGAGGCCAGAAGAGGGCTTCAGATCTCCGGAACTGGAGCTACAGACGGTCGAGGGCCGCCATGTGGGTGCTGGCGACAGACTCTGGGTCCTCTGCAAGAGCAGCAAGTACTTTTAGTCGCTGAGTCAGCTTCTCAGCCCCCTAAAAAAGGTTTCAAAGAGGCAAATTGACAAGATGTTACGGGCTGAGCAGTGCCCCTCTCCATCCCCAACTCAGACATTCTAGCTGTCAGTCAGAATATGGCAGAATATGTGGGGATTTGGAGACAGAGCCTTGAAGAGGTAATCCAGGCAAAATGAGGTCAATGGAGTGGGCCCTAGTCCAACAGGACCTTAACAAGAAAAGGAAATCTGGACAGATGTGCACAGGAGAAGAATTCCGTGAGCATTAAGATGGCCACCCACCACGGAGAACTGAAGCCTTACACAACACTTTGATCTCCAACTCCAGCTCCCAGAACTGTGAGAAAATACACTTCTAGTGTTTAAACCCCAGTCTGCGGCGCTCTGTTACGGTAGCTTTAGACTGACAGATGGAAATGTTCTCAATTGCTGTGAAGACCAACACTGGTCTATATTTAAAATGAAGTAACCATCCAGGCAGGCAAAGGTCTTTTGACTGGTGTCTTCTATGGACTTCGGATCTGCATACGGATAAGGTCTCTACAGAATACAGGCACATATGTAAAAATGTACAGAAGCAAGTAGTGCCTTCAGAAGTTTGCCAGGATTATGATAATACATGCTTCCACAAATCTAAGTTTAAGCATTTCTTAGACTGTATTTCTCTAAGGGGAGTCAAGTGTAACAGAGGTGAAATTTGAGGACACAGAACTAAGAGAACCCCCGTGAGGGCACACAGTGCACAATGCCGTGTGTATAAGTGCCACAGAGGCCAGTTCATCGAGAGAGAAAGTACATGAGGGGTTGCTAGGGCGTTGGGGGGAGAAACTAACACACAGGCTTCTTTAGGGGGTAAAGAAAATGTTCTAGAATTAGACAGTGGGGATGACTGCAAACACTGAGTATGTATGTATATGATACATGGTATATATGAATTGCACATACACAGTATATGTATATGATGACTGCTATGTGGGCGTTGTTGCAGGAAGATGTTCTCAGACAACAGAGCACTCCACTCACGTCAGACAGAAGTCTGTCCAGGTTGGCATCGCTGGCCGCTTTCCGCTTCTCCTCGGGAAGCTCCTCTAACTCCCCGTACAGCTCCAAGTTCAAGCGAGCTAATTTCTCCTGCATTCCCCGGACATGTTCCATCTGTTCTATGGAACATTCATTTCCTGGGGAACATTCCAGAACATTAACAAAGATTAGTGTTAAAGCCTATAACCCCCGAGGAACAGCTTTTCAATTCCAGGTGCGCAAAAGAAATCCATTTTCTTTGTTTGTAAATTGGCTTGCTAATAATTGTTTTCTGTGTATGATCATAAATCCTCTATTTTTTTGAGATAGTGTAGCCAAGCTGGTTCACAATCTTCCTGTCTTGGCCTCTTCACTGTTGGGAGCAAATACAATTATTGGCCAGGGAAACAATGACCAACCTAAGAAATAATACTGGGCCCTAAAATAAAATCAGGCATAAAATAGTAAAGCGAAATCACTCCTTAAGTAGGGAAGACTTTTTTTCTTCCACTGTAACATTGTATACAGAAGCAGTAACGCCATAATTATGTCCATTTTGACACCTGCCAGTTGAACGGAAAAGCCAACATTCTGTAGTGCTCTGAGTAAAATAAGGAATTGTCTAAGAATTTCAACCACAAATTATTTTTCCAGCCAATTATATATTCTTCCTTTAGGAAACAGAAATGCAAATATTTATGAAGTGTGATGATTATACATTACACAGTGTAATGATATTTTCAATCATATGCATGGTAATGCAAGACAACTTCACTAAGGCATGGGTCTCATCATTTCTTAAGTCCAGCATAGTGATTTTACCTGCCCAGAACAACTAACATATATACACATGACATCGTCTATATCTTCATCTGGTTTAAGTGCAGCCTCTGCAACCTCTTGGTACTCAAATTTAAAACAAACAAACAAACAAACAAAACAAAAGACCCACCTTTTCCCCTACATATATTGCAGAAGCACACTATAATTCAGCTAACGCTAAAATGGAGCCAGGTGTGGCATCCTAAGTGTGTGTATCAGCATTTGGATCTCCTGAAGAGATATGTGTTCATGGAACGAGAGGAAGAGGGAGAAGGGGAGGAGGGGCAGGGGAGGGGGAGAGAGGGATCGAGAGAATGAGTGAGAATATGAATGAATGAATACAGAGATGCAGACCTGACAGAGGAAAATGGAGAGGAAGGCAGACCTAGATGGCCTGCCAGGAGACAACAGAAGCTTCCTAAGATAAAAAGGACGTGTTTTGAAGGGCAAAAGATCAATGGCAGCTAAGAAAGGCTTAGTGATTCCCTGGAGGGATCCATGAGGAAAGGCCCAGTCCTTGCATACCAAGATAAATGCCCACAGTTTACAGATAAAGTGGTGGTGGTGGTGGTGGTGGGCTCTTAGGCATTAAGTTGTTTAAAAACAAAACAAAACCGTTAATGACCTGACCTTAAGGGAGGAAGCTAAGTAAAAGAAGTACAGGGATTGCCACTGAGAAGAGTGAAAACATTCTGGGATGGATGCCATGCTGTTGGTGTGGAGTGGAGCATGAGGTGGCGGAACACGTCTGTGAAGGAAATAATGCTCCTTCTTTTGAGTCAGGGGCTCCTATGTAATCCAGCCTGGCTTTGAATTCAGAATTCTCCTGCCTCAGCCTCCCCAGTACTGGGATTACAGGCCTGAGCCTGGCTTCTTTGTGAAATATAAGCATTACTAAGGACTAAAGACCCAGGAACCACAAAAGACAAGAGATGTGAGTACACAAAAGTCAAGAACTTTACAGGATTAAATAAACTATCACAACATCTAAAGACAAATATATTTGGAAAAATAAGTCAAGAAAAATGGATTGTTTACAGGCGAAACATACAGAGGGCTCTTGACAATGATAAAGAAAGAAATTTCCAGACTGAAACTATGTAAAGGCCCTGATGAGAGCAATCCAACTACTTAACAAGCAGACACAGAAATGCAAATCTGATGGCCATTTAAAAACACTTCACTTGACTGGAAAAAACTGAAAGATAATGTCTACTGCTAGGGGAGCCCAAAGAAAAAGATTCTTCCATACATGGCCAACAAAACAAGAAACCAAAGCATTCAGGATACTATTACAAATAAAACTGGAGCTGGTGTGGTGACCCACTTCTCTATTTCAGCACTTGGAATGTGGAGACACAGGAAGATCAAGGATTGAAGAGCAGTCTCTGCTACACAATGCATTCAAGGCTGGCTTACAATACATGGGACCCTGCCTCAAAAAACCAGTCAACAGGATGAGAATGTAACTCAGTTTGGTAGGATGCTTGTGTAGCAGTCTCAAAGACCAGAGTTCAACTCCCAGTCTGTATAAACAGGGTGTCAGGGCATGTGCCTATAATCCTAGCAGTGGGAGACAGGTGGCAACGGGAAAATCAGAAGTTCAAGGTCATCTTCAGCTACACAACGAGTTCAAAGCCAGCCTGAGCAATACAAGGTCCTGCTTCAAAAGAGGGGAAAATTCCCAGTGCATGGAAAGCTGAGGCAGAAGATCATGAACTCCAGGATAGCAAGGCTACATACATAGCAAGACACTTTCCAAAATTAAAGGCAAATTGAATACACTAAGCCTAAATTGGTTTAGCTGATAAAGACTTCCCCTATTATTTAAATAGATAAATTATATGATATGGCTTTGTTTTTCAGAAATGGATTAGGTTCAAAAGAAGGAAGGGGCATAAAAGACCATATATAGGGACTGAGAACCTAATTTAAATGAGCACTTCAGGATATTTATTCCATAATAGCAATCCTACTTTAACATTTTGGCTAACCTTCCCTTGTGTGGTGTTGTTATATAATATACAGGAATGCACTTGTGCAGACTGGCATGCAGAGGCCAGGAGGGTGTCAGGTGTCCTGTCCCACCACTATGCCTTATTCCTTTAAGACAGGGTCTTTCAGTGAACCTGGACCAAGGCTAACAGCCAGCAAGCCCCAGAAACCTGCTTCCCATATCTCTGGAGTTACAGGCCTGCTTGTGTCCATGCCCAGTTTTGGGGGGTTTTTTGTTTGTTTGTTTGTTTTTTCTGAGACAGAGTTTCTCTGTGTAGTTTTGGTGCCTGTCCTGGAACTCACTCTGTGGCCCAGGCTGGCCTCGAACTCACAGAGATCCGCCTGGTTCTGCTGGGATTAAAGGCATGCGCCACCACCGCCCAGCCATGCCCAGCTTTTTAGCACAGGTGCTGGGTACAAACTCAGGTCCTCATGGCTGAGCGGCTAACTGTCTTACCCACTAGGCCATCTCTCTGGCCCCAAAAACATCCTTTAAAAAAATCCCCCCAATAATTTTAGAAAGCAAATTATATTCCATGACAATAAAATCTAAATTCTTAAATTTTATGTCTATATATTTCGTAGCCCCTTCTCTCCCTCTCTCCCACACTGAGTGTGTGTTTTGTTGATTTGTTTTTGAGGCAGGTTTTGTGTAGCCCACGTTGCCTCCAAAGCCACTGTGTAGCTGAGGATGTCTCTGAACTGTCTGGTTCTCCTGCCTCTATTTCCCGAGAAGTGGGATTAGAGCTGTGTGCTCCCATGCTGGGCTTTATGTAGTGCTGGGTGTCAAAGAGAGGACTTTGTAAGCACTAGGCAATCTGCCAACTACCAACAAGGCCACATACGTACCCAGCCCTCTCTGGGCATGCTTGTCCCGAGACAGGCTCAGGTAGCCCAGAATGGCCTCAAACTCCCTATGTGGTTGAGGATGACCTTGGACCTCTCACCCTCCTGCCTCTCCCTTCTAGATACTGGGATTGCAGGCCTGAGTCACCACATCCAGCATCCCTTTGCCTTTTAACAAGAGAAAAGGATTCTTTGAGAGGCCCTCGAACAAGGTGGAAGGTGGGTGGGTGGTGCTGAGGAATGACGCCCAAGGTCGTCCTCTGGCTTTCACATGCACACACAAGAACATACCAGACAAAAGGAAGAAAGGAACATTCCAGAACACAGGCTGCAAACATCCTAACCCGAGGCATGAAGAGCACACCGGTGGCTTACCGAACGCCTGCAGCTTTCCAGAGTGGAAATCATTCAGCAGACTGAGGAGCCCGCGCTCCATCTCCTGGACATCGGAGACGTCCGTGAGGAAGGAGTGCTGGATGGGGGTGGACTGAGTCCCCTTCCCTTCTGCTTGAGGTCTGTTCTTCTCTTTCATCACTCTGCAGAGACGATACAATTGACCACGTTAGATCTCTCAGGGTGTTCTAGATTCAACCTCCGCGTAACTTCTTAGTTAAATAAACTAACATTTTTTTGAAAACAAGAAAATCAATACTAAATAAAACCTGAAACCTCGAGCCAACAACAAACAAAAACAGGTGGTGAAAAATCTCAAATACATAAAGTGTAACCACTGAGAAATGTCAAAAGTTTAGTTAGTACCTTTATGCAATATGCTACTTTGTTAGATTGAAAAGAAAATTGGTAAATCTTTTCAGTATCCTAGTTTGTATATTTCATTTCTCAGTAAAACACACCACACACTCCCCTTTCTAAATGTTATCCTTAAACTATTTAGAGCTGGGTGAGTCTTTTGGGGTTTCTGCTCTTAAGACAGCATGCCAGGCGTGCTTGGGCTTAGGAGAAAGACATTTAAAATCCAGAATCGAGAACCTGGTCATTCCGAATCCTGCCGCCCTCCTCAGAGCCCTCGGGCAGTTTCGAAGCCCAGCTGAGTAACTGTAATCTATCTCCTCTATGCTCTCCTTAGCCACTGCCACCATCCTGTGTCTTGACCTAACAGTTCCCCACGTCTTCCCAGACGGCCCACCTGGTCCTCTGTATGGTCCCTGGTCTCCTTTTCCTCCCGACGAGGCAGACAAATCCATTTCTAAATAATGCCAGCTCACATAATTTAAGCCTTCAAGAGCTAAGGCCTGCCTTAATCCAATACCTTTCAGAAACCCTGCTTTTCTTCGGTGTAGTTATTCAAACCTTTAATCCTGATGCAGAGGAAGGAGGCAGAGGCAGGTGGATGACCAGCCTGATTTACATATCCAGTCCACGCCCCCGAGAGACCCTGTTTCAAATAAAACAGAACAACCCACCCCTAATGGTATTAGCCTCTTGAAGCATATTCGCCATCTGATCTGAGTCCTGGACCCACATTCAGGTCCTTCACTTCCCAGCATCTTGCCAGGCCACTGCTCATGAACCCTTCAAGCCTCAGTGAGGCTGCTATTTCCACAGAAGGGATCTGGGAGCCCTTCGATGAATTCTTATCACACACATCTGCACATACTGGGCTCTCAGACACTAGAGAGATGGTGCCATGCACACTCCTATGTAAAAACAGAGAAAGAGGAGTTCACACAGCACAGAGCCAGCCAGACTTCTAAGGGTGCTATCCAAGCATGGGTTAAAAAGCCAAAGGCGCTGGCGTTGCCTTTAACAAGTACTGTAGATTCTGGATTCAGTACTCTACATACAGAGACTCAGGACTGGATTCTCACACAGTAATGAATGAAGACCTCATCCCCACAACTATACTCACAAGGACACGGTGAATAGGGCATGTGTATGTGTACATACACCTTTGTGTGAGGGTCTGGGAGGGTACATGGATGGGGTGGGGTAAAGAAAGAAACTAACGACTCATAAGCAATTTAGAATTCAGGCTGGAGAGAAGGCTCAGTGGTTACCAGCACTAGCTGCTCTTCCAGAGGACAAGGGTTCAATTTCCAGCACCCACATGGCAGCTTACAACTGTCTGTAACTCCAGTTCCAGGGGATTCAACACCCTCGGTCTGACATTCAGATTCCAGACATGTACAAACAGACATGAAGACAAAATACCCATACAAATAAAATGAAAATCTAAAAAAAAAAAAAAAAAAAAAAAGTGGAACTTGGAGTGGTGGTGCACATCTTTAATCTGAGCACTCTGGAGGAAGGGAAGAAGAGAGAGCCCTATGTGTTCAAGGCCAGGCTAGTCTACATAGTGAGTTCTAGGCCAGCCAAGGCAACCTAGTGAGATAACTGTCTCAAAAACACAACATAAAAACCAAACAAACAAACAAACAAACAAACAGGAGAAAATACAGAACTCATAGTCTGTCAGTAACGGTTCTTCACAAGGAAAGGCCTGTATAGTCTGTGTGTGTGTATGTGTGTGTTTTATGCAGCGTGTGCATGTACATGGTTGTGTGTACATGTGTGTGCATGCATGTGTGGAGGCCAGAGGTCAATGTCAGGTCCCTTCCTTTGCTGCTCTCCACTTTATTTTTGAGATAGACTCTCATCAAACCTGGAGCTTGCCACATTGGCTAGATTGCCTCAGCAACAAGCCCCAGGGACCCCCATCTCCACACCATTGGTGCTGGAGATCCAGATGTGCACTGCCACACCTTGGGTTTTACCTGGATGCTAGGGATCCAAACTCAGATCCTCACGCTTGTGCGGCAAGCTCTTTAGCCACTGGCCTGGGGTTTTTATACAAGTATTTTATATGGTATTAAACCACGTCATTCAGTGTCTTAGTTTGCTTCCTCTTACTGTCATGAAGACCACGGCAGAAAGCAACTAGGGAGGAAAGGGTTGATCTGGCTTACAGTTCATAGTCCACTGTGCAGGGAAGTGGGGCAGAAACTCAAGGTAGGAACCTGCAGGAAGAAACTGGAGCACAGTCCATGGAGGGACTCTGTTTACTGGCTTGCTCAGCCTGCTTTCTTATACAACCCAGACCCACCTCCTCAAGGGTGGCACTGCCCACAGTGGACTGGGCCCTCCCACATCAATAACTAATCAAGAAAAACGTCCCCACAGAATTGCCTACAGGCCAATCTGATGGAGGCATTGCTTCAGTTGAAGATCTGGCTTCCCAAAGGACTCCGGCCTGTGTCAATTTGACAAGAAACACTCCAAGTGCTGTCCATTACCTCACCTGTGAGCTTATTACAAAGGGTCATGTGAAGCCCCACTCCTGCTGATCTGAAATGTACAGCTTAAAAAGATCCCCACAATACCCATACTCTTTAAAATTGGAGAGAATCCACTACGGATTTTAAGGTGTCTGTGTAGCAAATGTACTTCTCTTCTTCTTTCAAAGTTGGAAGTGTTTATCTACTAGATAACTTCATCAGTTAACACCTCCTAGAGAAGAAGACACACAGACATACACTATAAAACTCCACTTATTAAAATGTGTTTCCTTTATGGACATGTGTGTCTGTGCATGAGGGTGTGCATGGCCGTGTGGCTGTGCCTGTTTGTGTGCAGGCAAGTGGAGGTCATAGGATGCTTGCAGAGCTATCCCAGGAGCACTTTCTTTGAGGTCACCAACTAAACTAGACTGTCTGGCCAGCAGGCCCCAGGAATCCTCTTGTGATCCCCAGGCTGGGAAAACAGGAACGAGCTACCAGGTGTTTTCATGTGGGTTCTAGGGATGAGACCCAAGCCTTTAGGTTTCTAGGACGGGAGTTTTACCAACTGATCGAGCTCTCCGGGGCAAAAACACCTTTCTGAATATTTATTCAAACGAAACTCTTGCAGTCGCTGCTTTAAGAGTCAAAGCCTGGGCTGAGACTGTGGCTCAGAGGCAGAGCACAGCATGTGTGAGGACTCAATCTCTAGCACTGGGAAAAGTCAAACCATGAGAGGAAACGAGGCTGGATAGAGAAGTTAACTACTTAATAGCACTTAACTGTGAAAACCTCAAAGGAAAGAACTCACCTCTTTAACTTTGGCCGCTGGGAAGTTGACTGTGCTGTGGGATTTGAAAAGCCTGTGCTTTTACTCGCTGGGATGGCATTTTTTTTGGCATTAACAACCTGAGTAGAGTGGGCACTGAAAGACTTGGGGCTCTTCCTCTTCACTTTCCGCTCTTCCATTGTTTTAAGTTTGTCGACGCATCAACACCAGCTTCGTATGACCTAAATTCGAAAGACAGTGGTTACAGCTATATGCTATAATATGTAAAGAGAGTCAAAGGCCCATTCCACAGACCGAAAGAGCAAGAATTTCAAGGCATTGAAGTTAGGACAAGGAATCCCTTATGTCTAATTTACTTTGCTAATGCACACAAACGTTGTTCAAATCTTAGATGATCTTTTAATAAAAATCCAGAGCCAGATATCAGGGTGAAGGCTGAAAGATCAGAGAAGCAGAACAGCCAGCCACTAGTTCTTACCTCTATGAAATCCTCAGCCTAAAGAGAGTGAGTTCCTGTTTCCTCATGCTTTATATACCTTTCTGTGTCCTGCCATATTACCTCCTGGGATTAAAGGTGTGTGTGTGTTTCCCAAGCAAAGGTATGAGATCTCAAGTGCTGTGGTTAAAAGGTGTATGCCACCACTGCCTGGCTCTGTTTTCTCTCCCATACTGGATCAATCTCATGTAGCCCAGTGTGGCCTTGAACTCACAGAGATCCAGAAGAATCTCTGCCTCCTGAATGATAGGACTAAAGGTGTGTGCCACCTCTATGTCTAATCAGTGGCAAGCAAGTTTATTAGGGTACACAATATATCACCATACTTAAAGGTCTTTGTCTAACAAATTTTTTTAGAGTTTTCTCTATTCACATATCTTCTAAGTATCTACTGATTCTTCTCCACAAGCCAGAACTGTCATCAGTCCTGGGGAAACAATAATGAATAAGACAAAGCCCTTAATCTGAAGAAGCCACCATTACATACGGTGGCCAATATAAATAAATCACCCATGCAAAACCCCAGCCTCCTTGGAGCTTTAGCTGGATTCTCAATCTCCCTTCCAAAGCAGACTCAAACAGGTGTAGATCGGGGCATCAATAATCTAAACTGCAACTTGAAGGCTTATGTAATGTACATTATATTGGTATGCTATACACCACCATACTCAGATCTGATCTTATCTATCTATCTATATTTTAAATAAGGTGTTACTATGTAGCTCTGACTGGCCTGGATCTTGCTCTGTCGACTAGGCTGACTGGGAACTCCCAGAAATCCATCTGCCTCTGTCACCTGCATGCTGGGATTAAAGGCATCAAAAATGTATACCACCTCACCTTTTCTTTTTGAGAAAAAGTATTGCTCTATGTCCCTGGCTGGCTGAGAAATGACTATGTAAGCCATGCCGGCTTGTGATGATGCTCCTGCCTCTGCTCCCAAGTGCTAGGATGATGGGCATATGCCACAAGACTGGCTGTTTAGATCTGGATTTTTCTAAATTCAATTATTAATGGATCACAAAGTCGTCAGAAATATGAATATCTATTCATTCTTTTAAATTGTCAATTGCATTATGAATGTCCAAGTCTTTAAAAAATATATACCGTGGGGCTTGAGAGCCAGCTCAGCAGTTAGGAGCCACTGACTGCTCTTCCAGATGACTCATTTGATTTCCAGGACCAAGAAGGTGGCTTACAACAATCTGTAATTTCAGTTCCAAGGTATCCAATGCCCTCTTCTGGCCTCCAGGGGCACTGTATGCACACAGGTAAAACCCTCATACACAGGCAATAAAATTTAAAACTTAAAAGAGTGATGACTTTAATCCTGCCACAACTATTTTAAAAGACTAATAGAATTACTTGGGAATTGTAAAGACAACGTTGAGGTTTTGTTTTTTTGTTTTTGTTTTGCTATCTAATGGACGGCTTTCTTGAGAAAGGGTCCAACGTCCAGTCTCTAATCAATCTCAGATACCAATCGTGAATCCACTTGAATCAGTTGGAAATTGTTTAACATGCAATGCAGATTAAAGACGACCGAGCAGGTCTCCAGGAGGTGAGGATCTATCTGTATAATTCACGATACACATAAACACACTAACCTTCCAATCCAAGAGTGCTAATACACATTTGGTGACAATAGAAAAAAAATAAGAGTTAACACGAAAAGCATCGCAAATAAACCAATGGTCTCCGAGGGAACAAGCTTGCGATTTACTACTCATTTCTGGGGGATAACATCTGTCACGAGACCTGAAATCCTTTAGGTAGGGCAAGCACCAGGGACCGTTCCAGAGAGGGCGAACTGCTCACGGTTGAATGCGAGGCCTTGCTTCTAACCAGGACCACCGAGGGGGGCCTCTGGACTGCATTTCATCTCCCTTCCGCAACCCATCCGTGATGACCCATCAATACCCAGCAGTGACCAGAGCGGGTGCCGAGGGGCCCGAAGGAGCAGGTTGCGGGGTCCTCCTCACCCCACTACATACCGGAGGAAGAGGCTGCGATCCCCTCCCTTAACTGGAAAGGGTCAGAGAGCGTCCAAAGCCTCTGCTACAGCTGCAGCAAGAGTCCGGGGTCGCCCACCCGGGTCAGCAGCCTGGGACCGGCGCCTCCACAGCGCCCTTTGTTTACGGAAGTGACGTCACCGGGGCGGGACCCCTCTACGAGGCGGAAGCCACGCCCCTTCCTGGTCCCTCAGCGTTGGTCGCATCGCTTAGCCTGGGGCTCAGGGCTCCCGTAGCCACCTTCAGGTATGGCCCCGGCGGCCGCGGGAAAGAGAAGTCGTTTCTAGCCACTCCAGATTCTGCCTCTGCGACGGTCTCGGGGGAACTGGCTGTCTAGTGTCCTCACCGGAAGCGGCTAGCCACCACGGTGAACGACTGCCCCCATATACTACAGTTCCCAGCATGCCGTTCGAGCACACCTGAAGGCGGAGCCTATGGTCGCCCGGAGCCGCGGATCCTCCTCTCCGATTGGCTACCTCGAGTGTGGCTTGAAAAGCTGCAGACGGTTCAGCCACGCTGCTGCTGCTGAGCCTCCAAAGTGGGTTTCTGTAAATAGCTAGTGTCCAAGCATTGCAGGTCTTTGGGGGAGTTGAGTTTGTTTGTGTTGTCTGTGTGCCTGTCTGTCTTAGTTTTCTTTTTCACAGGGTCTCCTCCGGCCCAGGCAGCCCTAGAACTGGCTATGGTTGCTGGGATGGCCTTGAACTCGTGATCTTCCTGCCCGCGCTTCTTACCTGCTGGGATTAGGGATATGTGACACCCAACTCGGTTTACCTGACTACAGTCCTTTGAGATGGGTGTCATAATCCCCGTTTTAGAAACGAATCTGAGATTCAGAAAGGCTAATCTATCATGTTCTCTGACTCTCCACTTCATCCCTGGGAGAAAGAATTGAGGGTTGAGAGAGAAGGCTCATGGAAGGTCTCAGGCCAGCCAGAGAGCATGGCAAACATGGCTCTGGCAGACCTTACCCTTCTCCCCATGCCCTCTGTCTTGCTAAAAAACCATTAGATGACATCCCTAAAGCTAGCCACCAAGATTTATTCCCTTATTTGGCCATTTCCTCCTCCGGAGGCTGACTACCAAGGTCCAGCTACCAAAGTATTGAAGTCCAGTAATCAAAAGCCCCCTTTTGGCCGCCCTAATTAACATGACAGTTATGCAGCATCACATCTGGCTAAGCTTCCCTTTAAAACTGCAGCGTCTGAAGGAGTTGGCCCAGTCATATCGCTGACCAATGGCATCACCAGTGTCCAGGCAGGCGCTTTTAAGAAGCATCTGGGACTTTGCTATAACTGCCTTCCTCCAAGAGGCCTGATGAAGGATCTGATTACCCAGCCTTTGGAAGTTCTGATGCTTTCTTGTGAAAAACAACCCATAAAACTTACTATTTGAGGGGTTATAGTTCTACAAAGTTAATGTTTTAACTGAGTCTTTGCATTTCTAGGCTATACTTCTCTTTTTTTTTTTCCATTTTTCTTTATTAAGAAATTTTCTACTCACTCCACACACCACCCACAGATCCCACCTCCTCCCTCCTTTTACCCCCCAGCCCTCTCTCCCAAGTTGCCTCACATCCCCACATCCCCCAAATCAAGGTCTCCCATGGGGAGTCAGCAGAGCCTGGCACACCGAGCCTAGGCAGGTCCAAGCCCCTTCCCACTGCACCAAGGCTGCGCAAGGCGTCACACCACAGGCATCAGATTCCCAAAAGCCTGCCTATGCACCAGGGATGGATCCCGATCCCCCTGCCTGGGTGCCTCCCAAACAGTTCAAGCCAAACAACCATCTTCCGTATCCAGAGGGCCTAGTCCAGTCCCATGGAGGCTCCACAGTTACCAGTCCACAGTTCATGGGCTTCCACTAGTGTGACTGGTCATCTCTGCACGTCCTCCCATCATGATCTCGATGTCCTCCACCTGCAGAATCCCTCCTCTCTCTCATCCATTGGAATCCCTGAGCTCAGCCTGGTGCCTGGCTATGGATCTCTGCATCTGCTTCCATCAGTCACTGGACAAAGGCTCTATGATGATAGCTAGGTTATTCGCTAGACTGGTCACCAGAGTAGACCAGTCCAGGCACCCTCTGGACCACTGCCAGCAGACGTGGGGTCATCCTTGTGGATTCCCGAGAGCCTCCCCAGCACCCTGCCTCTTCCTATTCCCATGATGTCCTCATCTATCATGGTATCTCCCTCCCTGCCCTCCCACTCTGTCCCTGTTCCAGCTTGACCCTCCCATCTCCCTATGTTCTCATCCCCCACTCCTCGCCCTCTGCCACCCCACACACACCCAGTCCACTCATGTAGATCTCATCCACTTCTTCGCTGGGTCATCCATGTGTCCCTCCTAGGGTCTTTTCCTGTTAGCTAGCCTCTCTGGAGCTGTGGGTTGCAGTCTGGCCATCCCTCCCCTCACATCTAGTATCCACTTATGAGTGAGTACATACTATGTCCTTCTGAGTCTGGGTTACCTCACTCAAGATGATATTTTCTAGTTCCATCCATTTGCCTACAAATTTCATGATGTCAATTTTTTTCACTGCTGAGTAATACTCCATTGTGTATATGTGCCACATTTTCTTTATCCATTCTTCAGTTGAGGGGCATCTAGGTTGTTTACAGGTTCTGGCTATTACGAATAATGCTGATATGAACATAGTTGAGCATGTGTCCTTGTAAGATTGAGCATTCCTTGGGTATATGCCCAAGTAGTATAGTTGGGTCTTGAGAAAGACTTATTTCCAATTTTCTGAGAAACCACCATACTGATTTCCAGAGTGTCTACTCAAGTTTGCATTCCCACCAACAGTGGAGGAGTGTTCCCCTTGCTCCACATCCTCACCAGCATCAGCTGTCTTCACTACACTTCTCTTTTAAAGCTAAAGTAGTTAACTAGATTAGGAGCTAGGTGTCAGAAAGTTCTGAAAATGTTTTGATCCTCTGGGAATCTTCTCCAAGCTCCTGTAATCAGAACAGCTTTAAAAGAAGGCTTAGCCAAAAAAGAAAGCAGGCCGTGGGGTCAGGAGTTGGCTACACTGCATCACAACCTTCGGTTTTTCTCTCCTTAGCTAGACTTTCAGAGTTTACCATGGAGTACTACAAGGGTGCTAAAAACACTTGAAGGAATGTCTTACAAAGGAGCAAAAAGTAAAAGGAAGAATGTCTTACTTTTCTACAGCTGTGAAGAGATCCCATGACCGCAGCCTATAAGCCAATGCTAATAAACTATGCCTGCGTGTGGCACACACACACACACACACACACACACACACACACACACCACACGTAAATGATATATGATATACATGATGAGGGGGTGTGCATGTGTGTGTTTATTCTCTCAGTTGTTCCTTTAGAGAATGCTGACTAACATGAAGGGTGATGGAGGACAGGACAGGAAAGGAAGAAGGCAAGTAAAAGAAGAGCCCTCTTTATACCTGTACATAGATAGGGAGGAGGTTTTAAAATCCAAACTGCTGCCACACTTCAACTTTGAGTTGCTTAATTTCTGTCACCAAGTCTCTGGTTACTATTCATTTGTCAGTTTGACACAAGCCAGGGTCATCTGGAAGCGGGAACCTCAATGGAGGAAATGCCTCCATCACACTGGCCTGGAGGCAAGTCTGTGAGGCCTTTTAATAACTGAGGCGACGCCGGGTGGTGGTGACGCACGCCTGTAATCCCAACACTCGGGAGGCAGAGCCAGGCGGATCTCTGTGAGTTCGAGGCCAGCCTGGTCTACAGAACTAGTCTAGGACAGGCACCAAAACTACAGAGAAACCCTGTCTCGAAAAACCAAAACAACAACAACAATAATAATAATAATAATAATAATAATAGAGGCGGGAGGGTCCAGCAAGCCCACTGTGGGTGGTGCCATCCCTAGATAGGTGGTCCAAAGCTGTAAAAAAAAAAAAAAAAAAAGAAAAGAAAAGAAACAGGATGAGATAGAGGGAAAGTCAATAAGCATCATTCCTCTATGGCAGTGATTCTCAACTTTCCTATTGCTGAGACTCTTTTATATATTTCCTCATGTTTTGGTGACTCCTAATGAAAATAAAATTATTTTCATTGCTACTTTTTTTTTTTTTTTTTTTTTTTTTTTTTTTGGTTTTTCGAGATAGGGTTTCTCTGTGCAGCTTTGCCCCCTTTCCTGGAACTCACTCTGTAGACCAGGCTGGCCTCAAACTCACAGAGATCCGCCTGCCTCTGCCTTCCCGAGTGCTGGGATTAAAGGCATGCTCCACCACCACCCGGCTTCATTGCCACTTTATAATGAGAGGGCCAGGGAGCCACACCAGAGCCATGACAGGTTTCTGATTGCCCTGCCAGGGGACCAAGCCTTAGTTTCGGTTTACTGGAACTGGCTGGAGCTGAACAAGCAGTTCTCAGGAAGAATACAACTCAGGAGCAACCAATCAGCAGCTCCCCCCACCCCCGAGCCTTCTGCTGGCTCATCAGGAACTCCCCCCCCCGCCCCAGCCTTCTGCTAGCTAAAGATAGCTTTCCCTACCCTGTAGCTGGAGGGTCCCTAACCATTGGAGCCTCCCACCAATCAGGCCCCAGACTAATCTTTCCTCCACCAGTCTTCACCAGATTAATCCTTCCTCCCTGGAATTCCCCTAACTCCACTTAAAAGGAGCTTATGACCTCCCTTTGGGGTCGCTATTTGCCACTCCAACATGTTGGAAATCATAAATGCTCATGCTGATTGCATATGTGACTGATGGTCTTTCTTGGGGGCTTCTTTTGGACCTTAACACATAACTGTAACTTAGCTTCTGTTATGAATTGTAACATATTTATCTTTGTTGTAGATGGTCTTAGGCAACCCCTGTGAAAGGTCGTTCAATCCCCAAAAGGGTGGACCCCCCTACTCTATGGTCTTTGTTTCAGTTCCTGCCACCAGGTTCCTGCCTTGAGTTCCTGCCCCGACTTCTCTCAGTGATGGACTATGACTGGGATGTGTAAGCTCAATAAACCCATTTCTGTCTAAGTTGCTTTTGGCCCGTGTTTTATTACAACAAACTAGCACAGTGGGAGAAACAGAGGTGAGAGAAAATAGATGACCTGCTTCCTGTGTGCTCGTAATGAATGACGACAACTAGATATGCACAGGTGTGCAGGAGGCTCAGTTGGAAGATACAAAATTGAGACAGTTGACTTGCTCTTGAGGTAAAGAGGAAAGAATCACTGGATTAGAGTTAAGGACATCTCAATGTTGGTGCTAAAGGCATCCGAAAAGGGAGGCAGGAGAAAGGGCAGTTGAGATGGTAGGAAGAGGCTGGAGAGATGGCTCAGAGGTTAAGAGCACCAACTGCTCTTCAAGAAGTCCTGAGTTCAATTCCCAGCACCCACATGGTGGCTCACAACCATCTGTAATAAGATCTGGCAACTTCTTCTGTATACATAATAAATAAATAAATCTTAAAAAAAAAAAAAAGAAAAAGAAGAGAAATGGTAGGAAGAAGTGTGAAAAGAACAGGTTGACCAGTCGCAGAGATGCACGCCTTTAATCCCAGGACTCAGGAGGCACGACAGGCAGGTTTCTGTGTGGCTGAGGGCAGCCTGGCCTATATAGCGAGTCCAGGACAGGCAAGGCTACACTAAAAAGACCCTGTCTCAAAAATCAAAAAGTGGTGGTTGTTAACATATGGAATCTCAGAACTATAGTCCAGCGTGGGCTGGTTAGCCTGCGCTATAGAGTCAAATGCTGTCTCTAAAACAAAACGATCTAAAAATGAGAATGATGACATCTGTTATTTGACCTGTAATTGTTTACTATTGTTGTATATGTGTGTGCACACAACCATGCTTCCACACAGAAAGAGTAATCCCTCATGGGCTCAAATCTCCCTGGAAGAATTACTACAAGAGTCCAGGGAAGAGAGCTGGGTTCAACATCTTCAGGGAGGGCTGAGGAGAACAACGGCAGAATGTGTATCAATTAGGTGGTCTATACACTGAATAATTTCATGAGAGACAGGCTCTCCTTAGTGAATGGGAAAATATAAACTACCATGTACTCTGGTATAATAAGAAACACACTTTCTACCATATAAAGATAGGTTTCGTGCTGGGCGGTCGTGGTGGCTGCCTTTAATCCCAGCTCTTGGGAGGCAGAGGCAATAGATCTCAGTTAGATTGAAGCCAGCCTAGTCTACAAAGTGAGTTCCAGGGCAGCCAGGACTATACAGAGAAACCCTGTCTTGAAAAAAAAAATAGGTATTTCTTTCTTTCCTTCTTCCTTCCTTCCTTCCTTCCTTCCTTCCTTCCTCCCTCCCTCCCTCCCTCCTCCCTCCCTCCCTCCCTCCCTCCCTCCCTTCCTTCCTTCCTTCCTCCTTCCTTCCTTCGACAGTCTTGCTATATAACCTTGACTGTTCATTGTGTAGAACAGGGTGGCCTTCAGTTTGAGGTGGTCCTCCTGCCTCTGCCTCTTGAGTTCTGGGATTACAAGTGTGCCAGCATGTCCATCCTGTGAGTTTAGATTCAACTGCACTTTTGCATCCTCAGTTTCTGGGGTCCCATGTGCCTGTCTTTCTCTTCAGACTGCTGCTAGTTCCTCAAGGAAGGATCTGGGCCTTACTGTCTTTATATTCACCAAGGCCAGCATAGTGTCTGCAGCACAGTAAATATGAACCAGTTAGGGGAATTAAACTCTCAAGGCAGCAAGTAGAAAGGCATGATCAAAGCAGGCATTCCTGTGAACTGATTCTTTTTCACTTAGAAGGCACGTTGCTCTGCTGATCTCTAGGTGGTAGTATTTTCCCATATTTGTTTTTGACAAACTACATTCCACTAACTTTTTGGGAAAATAAGCACATTTAAATACAAATCAAGTTATCATCTATTTCTGTAATTGTACAGAGGCATATAAGTGATAAAATATAATTATATAATTCCATGAGAGTGTGTTTTTCTTTCCCGGTTTCAATACAAATGAGAATTCTTGGTAATTCTTGAAGCAGATTCTAGAATCTTGAGAGAGTATGTGACAAGCTGGTGTACTGTTTTTCCTTCAAAACACACACACACACTCGCACATACACAATCCTTCAAAGAATGAAAATGTCTAATGTGAATGAGTTTGGAGATGGTAAGAATTAGGGAGAGAAGGCAGTAATGTGTTCAGAAATAATTGACCTGACAGATGAGTGGCCAGATTAAATACAATGGCTAGTAAAATTTGAATCTTGGATCAGCAGGAGTATTGGCCTATCTTCCCAAATATTGCATCTAGGACACAGAAAAAACCAAAGCACTCCAGCTGACCCGAAATTCAAATTTACTGGAAATCCTGGATTTTTTTTTTTTAATAAATTGGGCAATTTTACCAACAGTTTGTAATTGTTAGTCCAAAATAAACAAAACGTCCCGGGGAAACATGGCACTTCCTCTTTTGGAGAGATAATGAAAAGGAGTAGCTGGTAGGCTCAGCTTCCTTGCTGTGAATCTGACTTTGCTGATTTTTGTGCTCTCTCCAAGAGGCTAACATCCCTCAGTGGGGGACTTCTCTCTGGGAAACTGAGTCCTTTAGTAAGTGAACACGGGAAAGCCCAAAGCAGTTCTTTTATATGAATATTGTTTTATGACTTGTAGGTCTGGTTGAAAATTGCCAAATCCTGGGGCTGATGAAATTATGCATGTCTGAAGCCCTGTTCTATTCTAAGCAACACACACACACACACACACACACACACACACACACACTCCCTAAACCTATTAATAAGAAGTTGATCCTAGACCCTTTGCAGAAGTGATAGATGTTAATCCCTTAAAATATTAACAAATTTTCTAGCAAGCTAAATAAGATATTGTTTTATATTTATTTGTATGAGTAATACCCAACCCCTATCTTCTAAGTAAACTGTGCTTTAGAATTATGTTTGTAGGGCCAGAGATGTATCTTAATTAATGGTGGTGCGCTTGCCAGGCATGTATTGAGGGCCTGGGCTCAGTCCCCAAAACAAAACTTGAAGAAAGAAAGAAAAAGCTTTCCATAGAAACAGTATCAGTAGTGGTTAGACTGTAGGTTACTTAAAGAGTCTACTTAATCACGTGGCTGAAACACTTTGCAGTTTAAGATGTGCTTTTTAAGGAAAAGGTTATTGTAATCGTGTTTTTTTTTTGGGGGGGGGTTGGTTTTTCGAAACAGGGTTTTCTCTGTGTAGCTTTGGAGCCTGTCCTGGAACTCACTCTGTAGCCCAGGCTGGCCTGGAACTCACAGAGATCCGCCTGCCTCTGCCTCCCAAGTGCTGGGATTAAAGGCATGCGCCACCACCGGCCGGCTGTAATCGCATTTTTAAAGGAAGAAATCAAAGTGAATATTTTAAATATTGAATACTCATGTTTGAGGAAATCTCTCTAAGTCCTGTTTAGATTGCTTTTGTGTCAAAAGCCTCCTAAAGTGCTTCATTTCAGTTAACCCTTTTAATGTTTATAATGACGTAGGAGATAGAGTCTATTAAGAACCCTCTGGACAGATGAGAAAACAAAGGCTAAACAGCTGCCCCACGTGACACAGCTAATAAACGGACCTGGGGCTTGACCTAGTCCACAGCAGCCTTGTCTGCGGTAGGACACAGACCCAGGTGAGGGGAGGGAAGGAAGTGAGCTGTGCGAGACTCTGAAGAGGCCATCTGATCCCCTGCTGGAACACTAGCCGACATTCTTCTCCGGAGTCTAGAACATTCAAAGTGAATGGCCGCTCCCTTTCCTTAACTGAAGGTATTGTGAACAGCACTTTGGTGCACATCCGCCGGAGTGGCGCTGTTTTAGATGTATTCACAGAATAAGAGGTGTCAGAAAGTGAGAGAGCTTTACTTTAGAGTGACTGGACAGGAGCTGATGGAAGGTGGAAGAGGATTTGAAAAATGCTCGAATGGGAGGGGTTTGTGGGCATGAATCACTGGAGCTGAGGGCTGGAAAGAAAGGTGGGTGGGAGGAGAATTTGACTTACTATGAACACGAGAAGGAATGGAGAAATGGGAGGGACAGGCCACGGCCTTTGTGTTCTAACCGGCCTGAATGTGAGACAGGCCGAGGTTGCTCAGGTTGCATCAGCCCAAGGTTGCATTGTCTTGACAATACACCCAAGGTGGCGGTCCCTTCTCCTTATACACTCCATTCTCTCTTGGTCCTCTTCCGGAGCAGATATCAGTGAGGTAGTGAGGGTGGAAGGGAACAGTCAGGGGTAGTGTCTAACACTTCAAGTGCCAGCACTTGGGGTATAAAGGGAGGAAATCAGGAGTTCACAGCCTTTACTACACAGTATGTATGAAACCCCATATCTAGAATAAAAAAGCAAGCAATAGCCGGGCGGTGGTGGCGCACGCCTTTAATCCCAGCACTCGGGACGCAGAGCCAGGCGGATCTCTGTGAGTTCGAGGCCAGCCTGGGCTACCAAGTGAGTAGAGCCAGGCAGATCTCTGTGAGTTCGAGGCCAGCCTGGGCTACCAAGTGAGTTCCAGGGAAAGGCGCAAAGCTACACAGAGAAACCCTGTCTCAAAAAACAAAAAACAAAACAAAACAAAAAAGCAAGCAATAAATACACAAGGAAGAGAAGAAGGACCTGTCTTTAGGTAACAGAGTTCTGACCATGCTGCTTTCTGAACTGGAGACAGCAGGGATTTTAGGCACAGGGCAGACAGTCATGCTTTCTTGGATGCACTCTGGAATGGAAGGCAGATGGATGCCCCTGTGACCTGGTTCTGGGCAATGAAGCCTACACAGCAGTGTCTGCTTGTGGCTTCCAGAAAAAAAATAATTTTTTTAAATACTAGGCTGGTGGAGTTGGGCAATGGTTCAGTCAGCGAAGCGGCTGTTGCTTACGCAGGAAGATCTGAGTTAGCATTGCTGCACAGCCAAGCATTCCTGCGGGAGGCATGTCCCCGCAATTGTGTCCTCAGCACCCAACTCTGGCTGTGACATAGTCTGTGTGATTCACGGACAGTGGCTCTTGATGGAGGTGCTCACCTCCATCTAGTTTACTCTGCTCTCTGTACAGTGTGATCCTTAGTGTCAGGTGCTCAGGGGCAGAGACAGGCTTCTTGGGTTCATATTCTGGTGACATGACCTCTCCGTGTCTCTTCTTCTTCAGTGGCTTGCTGTGTGACATGGGAGACATGGTCCATGGGAGCTCATAGCCTAACAAAAGAGATGGGTTAGTAATAACCTATTAGAAGGGTAGGTGAATTCATGGAGATAAAAATAAAATGCTTTGCTTCCATGAAGAAGTCAATGCAGGGAAAGGGGGAATGATAGCATAGATGGTGAAGCTAACCATCAACCGATACACACACACACACACACACACACACACACACACACACACACACCTATGTACGCATTTCTTCCCTAAGAATGAAGTTCAGTCCTAGCACTGCATGATGAGGCGGGCAGTGGTGGTGCACGCCTTTAATCCCAGCACTTGGGAGGCAGAGGCAGGCGGATCTCTGTGAGTTCGAGGCCCGCCTGGGCTACCAAGTGAGTTCCAGGAAAGGCACAAAGCTACACAGAGAAACCCTGTCTCGAAAAACAAAGAAACAAACAAACAAAAACTGGGCATGATGGAGCACCTCTGTGTTCCCAGAATAGCCTTCCCTACAGCTTCCCCAGTGTGGTTAGGATATTTTATTTATTTGTATTTATTCTTATGGTGCTAAGGGTAGAACCCAGGGCCTCAACACATGGTAGGCAACTCCTGTGACATGGAGACACATCCTCATCTCAAGGGTGGGGATGGGAGCTGGTCTGTAGAGGAGTATGCACAGGCATGTGTATGCATGTCTATGGAGGCCAGATATTGATGTCCCATGTCTACATCTATTGTTCTCCATGTTATTTTCTAAGATAAGCGTCTCTCATTGAATCTGAAACGTGCAGATTTAGTATGACTAGCTGGCCAGCGAACCCTAGGGGTCCCCTGTCTCCGCCTCCATAGGCGTGCACTGTGGTGCTCAACTTCTTCTGTGGGTCCTGGGAATCAAATTCAGCCCCTCATGCTTGCTCATCAAGCATTTTACCCCAAGCCATCTCTGCAGTCCGAGGCTAGGATTTTTACCTAACACTGGCTGCCGCAGGAACTCACCTCTGGTGTTGCTATCAAAATGAACTCGTTATTGAAGTAACTCTGCAATTTATTTATTTATTTATTTATTCATTATTTATTTATTTTTTTTTTTTTTGGTTTTTCGAGACAGGGTTTCTCTGTGTAGCTTTTGCGCCTTTCCTGGAACTCACTTGGTAGCCCAGGCTGGCCTCGAACTCACAGAGATCCGCCTGGCTCTGCCTCCCGAGTGCTGGGATTAAAGGCGAGCGCCACCACCGCCCGGCTAACTCTGCAATTTAAAAGAGCATTGTCCCCCATTGAAACTGTAATATCCCTTATGATTCATCTTAGCTTTTATCTCTTTGTAAGTAATTGTGTGTATGTATGCGTGCGTGCATGCAAGCGTGTACGTGGTATTTTGTGCTGTGTTGTATGTGTGATGAGTGTGTTTGTGTGGTACATGCACATAAGTATTTAAGCATTCTGGTATGTAAGCAGGACGCCCAGTGTCTTCCTCCTTCACCCACTGCCTTATTCCTTTGACACGGGGCCTCTTACGGAATCTGAGGCTCTCATTTTGACTAGGCTGGCTGGCCAACAGACTCTCAGGATACTGTTTCCGCAGACATGTGCAGCCATGCTCAGGTTTTAAAGATTATTTTTAACTTTTAAAATTTTTTAATTTGCCGGGCGGTGGTGGTGCACGCCTTTAATCCCAGCACTCGGGAGGCACAGCCAGGCGGATCTCTGTGAGTTCGAGGCCAGCCTGGGCTACCAAGTGAGTTCCAGGAAAGGTGCAAAGCTACACAGAGAAACCCTGTCTCGAAAAAAAACCAAAAAAAAAAAAATTTTTTTTAATTTGTTTTTGGGCTTTATGTGTATGAGTGCTTACTTGTATATAAGCAGTGCCCAGGGAGGCCAATACTTTCTGCTTGGATTTGGGCCTGTTCCACCAGACCTCATTTTGTAAACCTGGCTAAAAGCTCATAGGTAGGGATGTCATAGACCCTAGGGTCGTATTGGCTAAATGGTCATGTTATCCAACTGTCTTCTAAATATTTATGTTTGTACTCACCGGTTTGTGCTGCTCTCAGCCTTGGTCAGAAAAACTTCTTTTTTGAGGTGGAATCCTAGCTGGTAAAAGTGCTAAGAATAAGAAATTGTGAGTTCTTAGTAATGAATAGATCATCCATGTCCACCTTAACCTACCCCAAGGCTCAGTGAACATCAAGAAAAATGGGCGGAGACACAAAAGGAATGTAAGAGGATGGATGAGAGAAACACTGTTGCATGCTTGAACTTGCAGCTGTGGTTACTGTTTATGATCAGCCTGGCCAGAATCCTAGCATGAATAGGTTACAGGTTCCTGAGGCCCACACCCCTAGCTGCAGAGATATTGGCAATTGATGGCTGCTGGTAAGTCATCACCATGTCCGAGTAGATGGAGTCACAGCCATGTGCATATGGACAAGACAATTGGATTCAGTAAGTTATCAAAAAAAAAAAAAAAAAAAAAAGAATAAGAGGACATGAAGTTGTCAGGGAGCCATGTTAGGGATCCCAGCAAGAGGTAGAGTAAGGTAGTAAGGGGTAGAAATAGTCAAAATACACACACACACACACACACACACACACACACACACACACGTACGTATGTATTTTAATGCTTTGTATTATATAATATGTAATTTATGTATAATATATATGTATTATATAATATATAAAAATATGATTATTTTATTTTTTAAAAAAATGTTATATATAGCTGGGCAGTGGTGGCACACACCTTTAATCCCAGCACTTGGGAGACAGAGCCAGGCAAATCTCTGTGAGTTCGAGGCCAGCCTGGTCTACAGAGTGAGTTCCAGGACAGGCACCAAAACTACACAGAGAAACCCTGTCTCGAAAAAAAAAAACAAACAAAAAAAAAATGTTTTATATATATATAATCTGTATATAACGCATATGTGTAATGTGAACATACACACACACACACATATATGACATTTTCAAAGAATAAAAAAAAAACATGGCACTCAGCATAAGGGAGAAGGAAAGGTCCTGAATCCCAAAACGATTGTGTGATCGAGTCCAGATGGGGCGGGTTAGCGAGGGGGAGGGGTTGGTTGGGCCACCATCGCAGATGCTGCAAGCGTACCTTTCTTGGCCGACGCCCCGTAGGTATTATGTAATGTGAAGGTGTGCCTCCACCCGTACGAGTTTCAGACCAGGAGAGAAATCCACACTAGCCTGAGAGAAAGCGAACGGGATCTTGCCGTGTCCCTCAATTAACACGAACAATCACTGGGGATTTGCTTTACTGGTAGAAAAGGAGGATCGGCTTGTGTTGCCTTTAAGCTGGAATGCCAAGCTCGAAATGATCGCGTGTACGTGTAACTGCAGATCTTCTTTTCTCACGGTCAATACTGTCTTTTGTTTGTGACTTTAGGCGTGTGTGTGTGTGTGTGTGTGTGTGTGTGTGTGTGTGTGTATACAGAGAATGTGTGTGGGTCTAGGCGTATACGCCATCATGCGTAGAGGTTAGAGGCCAACCTCGGGTGTCAGTTCTTGTCTACCATCTTGTTTGAGGCAGGATCTCTCTTTTGTTTTGTCCTGCCAACTCCTAAGGATTCTCCTTTCTCCACCCCCAATCTCACTGTGAGAACACTGGAATTACAAATTGCGTTACTATGTCTGGCATTACATGGGTCCTGAGGATTCAAACTCTAGACCTCACCCTTAAGTGGCAAGTGTGTTACCCACTGAGCCATCCTATGACTTGACTTACCCTCAGTTACAGCCATCAAGGTTTTAAATCTTTTTTTTTTGCATAAATCTCCAATATTTTATTTACACCCCTTTTTATAAAACCTTGACTTTATCCCCACCCCTCTACTGACCCAGTCCCCAAATCTTTATGTCATCTATGGAATCAAAGCAATAAACTTCATTTTTCAGTTAATCCCTGGAGGAAGACACTACAAAAAAGAATATGTTTTTAGGGTTCATTTTTCAGTCTTGTTTTCCAGTTTTAAAACTCATTTAATAAGGACCAAAAGAAAAAAAAGAAGAAGAACAATGTTGTTGGAGGTCTGATGACAACTTAGTCGATTTCCAAATTTGTTAAATTTCCTATTTTCGGTGGGATAGATTCTCGAGGTAATGCTATTTAGAATATACACCGCATCTAAGACTTTCCATGTGTTCAACATCCCTGCCAGCTCTCCCTGGAGAGGAGGTGTGTGCAGTCTTTCCAGACAAAGACTGGGCCCCAAGTCGTAAGAAAAGGTTCACTTCGTGCCAAGTAAAACAACCTTTGCCGTGAATTGAGCAACAGAATGAAAAGGGACAGAGAGATCGCAGCATAGATGACCCCGGGAATAGAGACTGATTTCTGCCATTGGAAGCTGCCATAAAATATTGAAACACGTATTTTAGAGCGAAACAAGCCGTTGTTTCCATTTGTCAGACAATTTCATTTCTCTGAGTGGGAGCTGAAAGTATCCAAGTTGAAGTGATGTCTTCAGATTTTTCCTCCTGCTTCTCGTAATTTCTCATTTTGATTACTTGGAAATTAAGTCATTCTTCTCATTAAAATATTATTGTAATTCAGACAAGCCTGGGATGCAGGCGATCCTGTCTCAAAACCCAAAAGAAACCAGACCAACCAACCAGGCAAAAAACAAACAAACATACATACAATTTATGATAGAAACGTGATGACATCATAAGGGAGAGGGAACAACCACTTAGTAGAGTGGTTGACTGATACACACAAGACCCTGGGATTTATACGTGAATAAACCATGAGCAGTGGTGAACACTCACAATCCCAGCACTCAGGGCATAGATGTAGGAGGATCAGAAGTTGAAGGTTCTCCTCTGCTACATAGCGAGTTCAAGACCAGCCTTGGATGTATATGGGGATTTTCTTAACAAACAAACAAACAACAAACAAAACCATCAATAAGATACATGAGGTCCTGAGGCCCTGGGTTCAACACACACACACACACACACACACACACACACACACACACACACAGACTCAAAAGCATGCATACACACTCATTATGACACCAAGAAAGGCAATGGAAGGTAAGTTATCTTCCAACAACACATTTTTTATTGCCATGAATGAATTTTATTTACTATCCAGCCAAACTATTCTTTGACAACCTTACTATTAACTTCAGTAATCTAGAAGGGAGGATTATAGGATAAGGAAGAGAGGCCAGATGGACAGAAGGTGGGACTGAGCAAAGAATTACACATTATTTAAATAATCAACGCTGTCTTCCTGAGACTGTAATGGGGGAGGAAGAGGATCTGAGTTGAGTTCTGAGAGCAGCCTCTTCATGTCCTGTCTTTGAAGGATCGGATCTGATAAGGAGTCTGGAGAGTTTCCTAACAATATGAAGAAAGGCTTGTCCCTGCCGCTGTGCATTTGAGTGTTGGTGTTCAATAGTCAGCTATCAATCATCAGGCATTTGAATAAAATAAAATGAGCATATTAATTGGATCCCATTGCTTCATTCCAGAATGATAAAGCCATTAGGATAACAACAGTATTACAGCTTATTCAAGTTTTCTTATACAAAGTCAGGCATAGAGTTCCAGTTAAAATACTTCAGAAATTGGGTTTCTC